>NC_086444.1:220859071-221114071 GCF_028390025.1 Pseudophryne corroboree | reverse complement strand
AGTGAAACTTTTGTTTTCTGATGGCTCAACGTACACAAACTTTGTTTAATACACACAGTTATTAAAAATATTGTATTAAATGACCTTCAGACTGTGTATATAAGGTGTATATGAAACATAAATGAATTGTGTTAATGTAGACACACTTTGTTTAATGCACAAAGTTATAAAAAATATTGGCTAAAATTACCTTCAGGCTGTGTGTATAAGGTGCATATAAAACATAAATGCATTCTGTGCTTAAATTTAGGTCCCATTGCCATGATATCTCATTATGTATGCAATTATTCCAAAATACGGAAAAATCCGATATCCAAAATACCTCTGGTCCCAAGCATTTTGGATAAGGGATACTCAACCTGTATATGTGTATTTATACATATACATGCACACGCACATGACCAACATTCCAAACATATCCTTTGCATACAGACAATGGTTTATTAGCAATATTCAGCAATGTTTCAACCTTCAGGTCCTTTCTCAAATTGCAAATAAACCATTGTATTTATGCAAATAATATGTTTGGAGTGCTGTTCTCTTTTTCTGTATTAATAATTAATATTTGACTCACCCTACTTTGGTATCTTACTTGAAATTGAATTACTTCTCTTTTGAATGCCCATTCCCACCTCCTACACCACCCCATCCACTGTCCTGCCTCTGTCCCTACTCTGCCCCATGTCTCACCGGAGTCCCAGAGACATGACACACTACTGATTCAATTATATGTGTGTATAAACATACACATGCACACACTAAGCCATATATTAGGCAGCTAGTGAACAGTCAGTTCTTGAAGTTGATGTGTTGGAGCAGGAAATTGGTAAGAATCTTATCAACTTTGAGAAAGGGCCAAATTGTGATGGCTAGAGACCTGGGTCAGAGCATCTCCTAAACAGCAGGTGGGATGTTCCCGTTATGCGGTAAACCGATGACAGGGTCATGGGTGACCAAGGCTCATTGCTGCACATAGGGAGTGAAGGCTAGCCTGTCTGGTCCTATCCCATTCTTGCTTCCACCACCCCATCCTCTGTCCAGCTTCCATTCTCTGTCTGACCTCTTTCCAACCTCATTCCCAGACACATGACGCTCCCGAACTTCTCTAAAGCCTTAATCCAGCTCTGGCTGACTTTATCAGTTACAGCACCTAATAGGCAAATGTGGCCTGGCTGTTACCTCTCCCTTTAAAACCCTATTTTGCCCCCAATGCATGTGAACTTATATTGGCTCTATCATCCCCCTTTAACTTACCCTTTAACTAATTTTTCCCCAATGCCTATGACAGTTGCATTGGTGTGTGATTACAATGCATTTGATACTTGCATTGACATACGATTTCCCTATAGTTTGCTCTGGTTCTGGCTACCCTTTTTCTGCCATCATAGTAGTATTTGTTATCAGTAAAGAGTAAAGATTATATTTTTACCACCAAATTCTGTTGTTGGCTTCATTATTCTTAGGGGTAGAATTGCTAGAGCTTCTAAAACAAACAAGTGGTGGTGTTGTCCATAGCAACCAATAAGATTCTGTATACCATTTTCTAGATATCAATAGAGAAATGATAGCTAGAATCTGATTGGTGAATATGGGTGGCAACACCACCAATTGTCTGTTTTAGAAGCTTTAATAAATATACTCCTTAGTAACCATTAAGGACTACTTGGCATGCTTGTGAAGGGCTCTCTTATTAAAAATGCACTTAGGGGGAAATGTACTAAGCAGTTATAAGAGTGGAGAAATGAGCCAGTGCAGCTGCTCTGTATAATTTGAAAGTAAGCAAATTATAAATCTTACTTCAATGCTGATTGGTTGCAATGGGCAACTTCTCCACTGGTTCACTTCTCCGCTCTCTTCACTGCTTAGTACATAGCCCCCTAAATCTTTGACACAAGTTGACTTTTCATAAAGAAATGCTTAATAAGCTCACATATATACTGTAGAGTGGTCATGAAAGTGAGCCGTTGTACAACAGTATAACATACTGACACATTTCTGGTGATCAGTTGTCACAATCTATTTTGTCTCTAATGCTGAAACCATTGTGGCTGAATTATATATATAAAAATCAAAGTTTTTTGGCCTCCAGAAAAAGGGCCACCATGCTGTATGTGTCAGTCAGTAATATAGAGACACTAAGGTGGAAGTTAATATGAAACTGCTGTTCTAGAGAAAAATAAAACATGTTATTCCCCACAGTATAATGAACTAACCTGGAGTTCTAAATTGCCATAGGTCGGAAGTTTACTGATAGAGCCAGATTCTTTAATACTGAGGGGGATATCCTATTAGCCCCAGTAAAATATTGGGTGCAAAAAACGTATGTTTTTCACAATTTTTCCAGCTGTTTCACTGATTATTTTTCTTTACAGCCTATCCAGATTGATCGCCTGTAAAAAAATGCCCTTTCTCCCGAAAACACACAGGTTCAGTGAAACCTGTGTGTTTTCGGTAGAAACAGCCCCGTTTTTGCACAGGGTTGTTTTTGGGGATTTGGTTTAGTCTGCCTGGGACTGCAGGCATGGTGCCATGGCCCGGAAGCTGCCACTTGGCATGGTGACCCCTACAGGGAAGTCGGGACAGCGTTGTGACCGCATCCCCCCTCTCCCCCGCCCTGGCAGCAGTCAAATGATGGGGAGTGGCCATGTGACCGGGAAGACCCGGAGGAGCAGCGCTGCACCGGGAGCTGTCAGCAGCTGGCATCCGGTGCAGCATAAGGTAACCCACGATAAGCCACCGCTTGTGCTGGCTCATCAGGGGTAATAGGATAGCCCCCGATGGGACAATTATCCCTGGTTAATTATCATGGCTAATTGGGTATCCCACTAAATGTTTTTTTCATTGTCTGTTTCACCTCTATCTATTAGAGTGTCCTTTGTGTATTTGTGTCAAGGGAGAGCTGTATGACACAGACCTAGTTTGGACTGGGGTATAAAGGGCCCACCAGGTGAATGCATTGATGGGGACCCATGTTTAGGGGTGTTGCCAGTCTCCAGAGGCTGTGTGTCCAACAGCTACATTGGTTTGACTAACCATTAAAGAGTGATTAGTCTGGGCCCCTTGATAAATATATATATTGTAAACACTGCTAGGGCATGCATGATAATGTACCAGATTAATAACAGCAATGCACTGTAGAAAATACACAATATCCCTGTGCAGTACAATGTAATATATGTATAATGTATAATTAAAGTGCATAGTCTGGAACCTGATCTTTAGAGGAGGAGGTGGGGCCCCCAGGCAGGGTGTCCCAACAGTGGCTTCCCCTGTATCCATGTGGGCCAGTACAACCCTGCACAGACCCATCATTTTCTATGCATTTAAACATTTATTTAATAAATTTCAGATACAGTACATTGGCGGCTCTCATTTGGAGTTGGACTTAAAGTTGTGACTTTTTTCCCTGCAACTTGCTCTTTTTTTAAGTGCACATGTGCCTTAATTCAGAATGCATTTCTTTTGCCTTGGCTGCATTTTGTACTTGCAGCTTTCTGCACAAAGAGGTCTGGGCCTGGAATTAAAGGTGGCATGTAAATGTGGCCAAAGTAGGTAGGGCATGATGAAATGGTGATGGCACAAAATGCATTTGTTTAAAGGGGGATAACTTGCACGCAGGGAAGCTATCAGGGGGAGACTGCTAGGACTAGTGTCCCAGGTATGGACATCTAATTCAGAGCAGTTATAGGGTATTAGATTCTAAATTAGAGGTGGATTATATTTTTTGTGTAGACTTATTCAGTCTGATTTTTCAACATTCAATATATTCTAATTCAATCTGAAATTTGTAGTTACATTTGCCATGTTGATCAATTGCGAATTCAATCAATGGGGAACTTTAAACATTTGGCTTAGTTAATTAAGTATTGCATTTAGATAAGGTTTCCAAATAGTTTTAAGCACAGTCCACCAAATGTATATATGTTTTATTTACATAAAACATGTTATTGTACACCAACTGGTTGATTATTGTTTTATTTAGATTGTTTCATTAGGGAATTGTTTCATTACATGTTTCATAGGAGAAATAACGATATTAATAGAATTGAAACAATTATAGTTATATGCTTACGTGCTTGTCTGGATGGGCCGCTTTTGTGTCATTGTGACTTCCTCTCCTGCTCGGATTTGCATGCACTCGCTTTTTGAGCATGTGCAGTGGAAATATAGACATGAAATGCTACACAGAGTGCCGTACAGTATGTTCAATAAAGCAGTGGGTAAGGAGCTCACAATATGATCCAATATGCAGTGTATTTTCTTGCTAGAAAGATTGATTATTTATTAACAGTTGCTTGCATAGTGCTACATATACAGTTGTGCTTAATAATTGGGAATAAAAGTGATAAAACAGTAATAAAACAAGACTGAATAATAATATACAAACAAGAGGTATGAGGGCACTGCTCACAAGCTTACAATCTATAAAGAAAGGCATTTTATACATAAGGATAAGTGCGACATATGGCATATTGGTTCAGTCAGATGGTAGAGGTTCTTGGTGGGCTGTATAATCCAGTCACACAGCAATGTTGGTCTAGGGTCATTGGGATGTGTGAGTGAATAAACAAGAAAATATTTAAAGTTATGTATGAATTGTATAGAGCGAAGGTAAATGGTAGAATTGATTACAGAGGTAAAGTGGTTGGTTCTGAAATTTGATGTTTGCCTGAAGAGGTGAGACTCAGGGAACACTTGATGGTTTGGAAACTAGAAGAAAGTCTTCTTGTGCAAGGAAGGGCATTACACAGAGTAGGTGTAGCCCCCAAAAAAACATGTAATAAGGAATGGGAGCAGGTAGTGTGTGTGAATGAGAGACACATATCTTGTGCAGAGTGGGGGAGGGGAATTGAGCTTGGAGAGATTTTGAGATAGCGAAGAGATATATGTTGGTGTAGTTTAGTTGATAGCTTTTATCTAAATACTGTAGAAGGATTTTATATTTAATTTGGTAAAAAAAACAGGTAACCAATGCAGGGACTGATAGAGCAGCATGAACATTTTGCAAAGAAGATCAGCCTAGAATTTAAAATAGATCACATGACTGAAAGTCTATTAAGGAGAAGACCAGTAAGTGTCACAACTGAGGGCCTGAGCTGACGGGAGGCAGCCTCAGTTGTAGGGGCTGAGATGTACCGGAACCTGGGAGGTTGTATCAGACCCCTGGACATGTAAGTAACATGAAGAAGAACCGCCCGAAGGCGTGACCACGACAACTTGAATAAAAGTCAATGATGTTTATTTATGACAAACTCCATGCATCACAGTAGCAGAAAAAGAAACATAAAAGTCAGCAAAGAATAAATATAGTTCCTGGGAACTACAGGGTGGCAGGAGCCACAGGGCACTGGTAGTGTGAGACAGTTCTTATAATCTTCTAGATGGAAAGTCCTTACCAGGCCCGACTGTAGCAATGGAGATAACCCAGGATTGTACCAGCTGGTGTTCCAGGAAAAGCTGGGCTGCTGAAGATAAAACGGCTGCTGTGGATACTGGCTGGAACCAGACTGTTGTTGGCACGGAGTGGATACTGGCTGGAACCAGTTAAATAATAAATGAACTTGGGAGCGATGAAATATGAGCTGAAGTTAGGAGTTTGAGAGCGGTGAAATTATAATACCGGTGGAGAGTGGTAAACTGTAGAAAGGACACCGGCCCTTTAAGAGAAGCTGTACTCTGCTGGAAGCAGGTAAAGTTGTAGCTGGAAACAGATGAATCCACAATGGATCGGAGAGTCAGGCTACACCGCAGGTGGAATGCTGGTGCGGGTCTCTATGGTGGAAGTCTTGAGACAGGAGCTGGAACCTGGAAGACAATCACAGGAGAGAGACAAACAGGAACTAGGTTTGACAACCAAAGCACTGACGCCTTCCTTGCTCAGGCACAGTGTATTTATACCTGCAGCAAGGAAGGGATTGGCTAGGCAATTATGCAGATTAACAATACTGACAACAGATTGGAGTAAATGATCAGCTGACAGAATCCAAGATGGCTGCGCCCATGCAGACACTTGGAGGGAAGTTTGGTTTGTAATCCATGTGGTAATGAAAACAGTAATGGCGGCGCCGGCCACTGGAGACAGGAGGCGCCAGGCTGACAGAAGCACATCCAACCACGCGGACACAGCGGAGGCCGCGGCTGACGTAATCGCCACTCAGACACTCTGCATGCAGAAGTTCAGGGACGGCGGCGGAGGCCGCGGAAGACGCCATGCCAGGTGTAATATGGCGTTTACTGTGACAGCGTCCCAGAGTGACAGGAGAGGATACAGGAATGTACACATCAGGATAACAGATGGGATCCGGTCCTGGAGCGCTGAGCCAGCCTTAGGAGGCATCTGATGGGTAAGAAATGGCGTCCAGATACCCGGATCGTGACAGCATCCCCCCCTTTAGGAGTGGCCCCAGGACACTTCTTTGGCTTTTGAGGAAACTTGGAATGGAATCTCCGGACCAAGGCAGGAGCATGGACATCAGAAGCATTGGTCCATGAACGTTCCTCAGGACCATAACCCTTCCAGTCAATAAGATATTGTAGTTGACCGTAACGGTGACGTGAGTCCAGGATCTTGGCCACTTCATACTCAACGCCTCGTTGAGTTTGGACTTTCGGAGTTGGAGGAAGTGAGGAATGAAACCGATTCAAGATCAGCGGTTTCAACAGGGAAACATGGAATGTCCTGGGTATTTTTAAGAAGGGAGGCAACTGGAGTCTGTAAGCAACAGGATTGATGACTTGTTCAATCTTGAAAGGACCGATATAGCGAGGTGCAAACTTCATACTGGGAACTCTTAACCTCAAATTCTTCGTGGATAACCATACCCGATCACCCACCTTGAGAGCAGGAACTGCTCGACGCTTCTTATCCGCAAACTTCTTGTACCTGAACGATGCCTTGAGCAGAGCTGATCGTACGCTCTTCCAGATATTGGCAAACTGATGCAAGGTGATATCCACTGCGGGAACAGAAGTTGCTGGAAGTGGTTGGAACTCAGGGACTTTAGGGTGGAATCCAAAGTTAGTGAAGAATGGTGTTGAAGCAGATGAAGAATGATACTGGTTGTTATGACAGAACTCGGCCCAGGGAAGTAATTGAACCCAGTCATCTTGAGAGGAGGACACATAGATGCGGAGGAAGGCCTCCAAGTCCTGATTCACCCTCTCGGTTTGACCATTGGTCTGAGGATGGTAAGCCGTGGAAAACTTTAGCTTGACTTGGAGGACTTGACATAAACTTCACCAGAATTTGGCTGTGAATTGAACTCCTCGATCTGAGATAATTTCTTCAGGAAGACCGTGGAGTCGGAAGATCTCTTGTATGAATACTTGAGCCAACTTGGAAGCTGACGGAAGACCGGTGAGAGGAATGAAGTGTGCCATCTTGGTGAACCGGTCAACTACAACCCAGATGGTATTGAACTTGTTGCACATGGGTAAATCTGTAATAAAATCCATCGACAAATGGGTCCAAGGTCGACGGGGAACAGATAGTGGAACCAGTTGCCCCGCAGGCGACTGGCGGGATACCTTATGTTGAGCACACTTTGGGCAAGATGCAATAAACTCCAAGACGTCCTTTTTCAGAGTTGGCCACCAATAGGACCTAGAGATAAACTCCAGGGTTTTTTGGATACCTGTATGTCCGGCAAAACGGGAAGCATGGGCCCAATGCATGAGCTTCTTCCTTAGCATCGGTTTCACAAAACTTTTCCCTGATGGGGGCGTAGAGTCCATCCCTACCGTGGAGAATGCCAACGGATTTATAATAGGATGCTTGTCTGAAGACTCTGACTCATTTTCTTGCTCCCATGAGCGGGAAAGGGCATCGGCCTTGCGATTCTGAGAGCCCGGACAGAACTGGAGTTTAAAGTCGAACCTGGAAAAGAAAAGTGCCCATCTGGCCTGACGAGGGTTGAGACATTGTGCGCCTTTCAGATATAAAAGGTTCTTGTGGTCTGTAAGTATGGTGATTGAATGAGAAGCTCCCTCCAACAGATACCTCCACTCTTCTAGAGCGAGCTTGATGGCTAGCAACTCCTGGTCGCCAATGGCATAGTTGCGCTCAGCTGGGGAGAACTTCCGGGAGAAGAAACTGCAAGGGTGTAAATGGCCATCTTTAGCCCTCTGAGATAACACCGCTCCTACTCCAACGGAGGAGGCATCCACCTCTAAGATGAAAGGAGAGTCGATGTCAGGCTGTTTCAGAACAGGCGCAGAGATGAACCTTTGTTTTAAAAGATGAAATGCTTGCATGGCTTCTTCAGACCACTTGGACGGGTTAGCACCCTTCTTAGTGAAAGCAGTAATAGGCGCCACAATGGTGGAAAAGTCTCGTATAAACTTTCGGTAATAGTTGGCGAACCCCAAGAACCTCTGGACCCCTTTGAGGGTTAAAGGTATCGGCCAATTTTGGATTGCTTGTAGTTTCTCAGGATCCATCTCTAGTCCGGAACCGGACACAATGTACCCTAGAAACGGAATGGACTTGACTTCAAAGACGCATTTCTCTAATTTGCAATAGAGATGATTGACACGGAGACGGGACAGAACCTCTTTAACCCAAAAACGATGTTCCTCTAAATCGTTGGCAAAAATGAGGATATCGTCTAGATAGACCACGACATGACGGTATAGAATGTCTCTGAAGATCTCATTGACAAAATGCTGGAAGACAGCTGGAGCATTGCTCAATCCGAAGGGCATGACGAGGTACTCATAATGTCCGTCACGGGTGTTAAAGGCGGTCTTCCACTCGTCACCCTCACGGATCCGGATGAGATTGTATGCACCTCTCAAGTCCAGCTTTGTAAAGATGGTAGCTCCGCTAACTCTGTCAAAGAGCTCAGTAATCAGGGGTAAAGGATAACGGTTCTTGATGGTAATGTCGTTCAAACCTCTGTAGTCGATGCACGGCCGCAGACCACCATCTTTTTTTTTTACAAAAAAGAAGCCTGCGCCGGCTGGGGAAGAAGAAGGTCGAATGAACCCCTTTGCTAGGTTCTCTTTAATGTATTCCTCCATAGAATGCGTCTCAGGCAGAGACAACGGATAAGTTCGGCCTCGAGGTGGAACCTTCCCTGGAACGAGATCAATCGGGCAGTCCCATTCTCTATGAGGAGGAAGGATATCAGCAGAAGCTTTTACTGAACACATCCGTGAAATCTTGATATGGAGGAGGTGGAACATCAGACGACCTGGGGGAGGAAGAACAGACAGGCAATACTTTAAACAAACATGTCTCAGCACAGGAGGAACCCCATGCCAGGATTTGCGTAGTCGTCCAATCAATTGTAGGATTGTGAAGACGGAGCCATGGAAGGCCCAGGACCACAGGATGTGTGGCTCTTGGAATCACTAAAAAAGAAATAAGTTCGGAATAAAGAACTCCCACTCTCAGACGAACTGGTAGAGTCCTTAAAGAAATAACTGCATCAAAAATTTTGCTGCCATCCACGGCAGTTAAAGAAATGGACGAAGGAAGTCTCTCGGTGGGTAGGGACCACCGTTTAACATAGGCTTCGGTAATAAAGTTCCCAGCTGCTCCGGAATCAAGGAGGGCAATGACGTTCCGATAACGTTGAGCAACTTGAAGCGAGACTGGGAGATTACAATCTTGAGGAGATGGAGAGGAGATCATTACTCCTAGCCGGCCCTCTCCTTGGCGAGCTAGGATTTGGAGTTTCCCGGACGTTTGGGACAGGCATTAATGGTGTGAGACGGAGCTGCACAATAAAGACAGAGAGACTCGGAGAGACGTCTTCGGCGCTCAGCAGGAGTTAAACGGGAACGGCCAATTTGCATGGGCTCATCTTTAGTTGGTGACAGTTGGCGAGGAGGAGGAGCAGAAGATTTTGGAGCAGATGATCTTCCACGCTCAGTTGCTCTCTCTCTGAAACGTAAATCAACTTTCGTGCAGAGTGAGATTAGCTCATCTAACTTAGATGGTAAGTCTCTGGTAGCTAACTCATCTTTAATACGCTCAGATAAGCCATGCCAGAATGCAGCATACAGGGCCTCGTCGTTCCATGCCAGTTCGGATGCCAGGATCTGGAACTGTATCAGATATTGTCCTACAGTACGTGACCCCTGGCGTAAACGGAGAATCTCGGATGAAGCTGAGGTTACCCGGCCTGGCTCGTCGAAGATGCGCCTGAATGTTGACACGAAGGCAGTGTAGGAAGATAGCAGGGTGTCGGACCTCTCCCATAACGGTGATGCCCAATCAAGGGCTGAGCCACTGAGAAGAGAAATAATGTAGGCAATTTTTGTACGGTCACTGGGAAAATTGCCAGGTTGTAGCTCAAACTGAATCTCACACTGGTTGAGAAATCCCCTGCAGAATCTTGGAGATCCGTCAAATTTTGCTGGCGTTGGAAGATGAAGACGTGGAGCAGAAATGGGTAAGGTGGGTGGGGTTATAGCTGGAGTCACTGTGGTTGACGCACCAGACGCGCCTGATCCACGGAGAGTTGTCTGAATCCCATCCAGCCGAGTAGAGAAATCCTGGAGACAGCGGATGATGTGGCCCTGTGCAGCCTCCTGATGTTCTAGTCGGGCTGCCAGTTCTTGCATCGGCCTGGCCGCTTGATCCTGGTCTCCGGCTGGATTCATTTGGTCAGTGCTTACTGTCACAACTGAGGGCCTGAGCTGACGGGAGGCAGCCTCAGTTGTAGGGGCTGAGATGTACCGGAACCTGGGAGGTTGTATCAGACCCCTGGACATGTAAGTAACATGAAGAAGAACCGCCCGAAGGCGTGACCACGACAACTTGAATAAAAGTCAATGATGTTTATTTATGACAAACTCCATGCATCACAGTAGCAGAAAAAGAAACATAAAAGTCAGCAAAGAATAAATACAGTTCCTGGGAACTACAGGGTGGCAGGAGCCACAGGGCACTGGTAGTGTGAGACAGTTCTTATAATCTTCTAGATGGAAAGTCCTTACCAGGCCCGACTGTAGCAATGGAGATAACCCAGGATTGTACCAGCTGGTGTTCCAGGAAAAGCTGGGCAGCTGAAGATAAAACGGCTGCTGTGGATACTGGCTGGAACCAGACTGTTGTTGGCATGGAGTGGATACTGGCTGGAACCAGTTAAATAATAAATGAACTTGGGAGCGATGAAATATGAGCTGAAGTTAGGAGTTTGAGAGCGGTTAAATTATAATACCGGTGGAGAGTGGTAAACTGTAGAAAGGACACCGGCCCTTTAAGAGAAGCTGTACTCTGCTGGAAGCTGGGCTGGAAGCAGGTAAAGTTGTAGCTGGAAACAGATGAATCCACAATGGATCGGAGAGTCAGGCTACACCGCAGGTGGAATGCTGGTGCGGGTCTCTATGGTGGAAGTCTTGAGACAGGAGCTGGAACCTGGAAGACAATCACAGGAGAGAGACAAACAGGAACTAGGTTTGACAACCAAAGCACTGACGCCTTCCTTGCTCAGGCACAGTGTATTTATACCTGCAGCAAGGAAGGGATTGGCTAGGCAATTATGCAGATTAACAATACTGACAACAGATTGGAGTAAATGATCAGCTGACAGAATCCAAGATGGCTGCGCCCATGCAGACACTTGGAGGGAAGTTTGGTTTGTAATCCATGTGGTAATGAAAACAGTAATGGCGGCGCCGGCCACTGGAGACAGGAGGCGCCAGGCTGACAGAAGCACATCCAACCACGCGGACACAGCGGAGGCCGCGGCTGACGTAATCGCCACTCAGACACTCTGCATGCAGAAGTTCAGGGACGGCGGCGGAGGCCGCGGAAGACGCCATGCCAGGTGTAATATGGCGTTTACTGTGACAGCGTCCCAGAGTGACAGGAGAGGATACAGGAATGTACACATCAGGATAGCAGATGGGATCCGGTCCTGGAGCGCTGAGCCAGCCTTAGGAGGCATCTGATGGGTAAGAAATGGCGTCCAGATACCCGGATCGTGACAGTAAGGAGATTATTGCATAATCATTAGGAAAGTTAATGAGTGCAGTGTCTTATATGAGATATGGGTGTATTCTAGATATGTTTCTTAGATGTCCTATATGTAATTGGGTTTGGAAACAAATGGTCTGTGGGCAAAGAGATCTGGAGAGGACAGGTAGATTTGAGAAGTATCTGCATACAGATGATACTTAAATCCAGGAAAGCTTATAAGTTTGCAAGAGACATGAGGGTAAATTTACTAGAGATCAAATATGAGATATTTGATAATTTTCTGAGATATTCAGCCGAATTTGCAATTCAGAAATTTACTAAAGGCAAAACCGACTTGAAATCACATGTTAAATATGACTTTGGCAATAGATGGCATTAGACCATTGGTCAAAGCATCTGAAAACAAGTATTAAACGTACCTGCCTGTAAGCTGAGGTTTTGTCCGAAGGACTGCATAGATCAATATGATTTGTGCAGGATCTTGTGCATTCTAGTATAAAGGAAGGGTTAGTTTAAAAGGAAAAAAAATGATTGGGATCCCTCTTGAAATCACAACCAGCTCTGGACCTCTGAACCTAGTCTAAACTGCTGGCAAACATGATTCTTAACTGTACAGTCTTGAGAAAAGTAGAGGATCTAGGACTGAGCTTTATGGTATTCCAACTGCAAGAGGTAGCAAAGAGAAGGTGAATTAAGAGAAACAAACACTGAAAGAGCAATTTGTTAAGTAGGATTAGAACCACGATAGGACTGTGTCCTGAAGACCTGGGTATTGTAGTGTTTGTGTGAGAAGAGAATAGACAAAAGTGTCAAATGCAGCAGAGAGATCCAGAAGAATAACTGAGTAACAGCCTTTAGACTTAGCAGTGATCAAATAATTCACTACCTTAATCAGTACAGTCTCTGTGGATGGTTGGGAATGGAAGACGGACTTAAATGGGTCAATTAAGATGTGTGAGTTAAGAAAGGGCATGAGGTGGGTGAAAAAAAGTCCGCAAATACTGTAGCTTGGAGGGGTATGGAAGTTGAGAAATGGGATTGTAATTTAATAGGGATTTAGGAGTCTATTCATAAAGCAGTGAAAGGTGTGGAGAAAGGAGCCAGTGGTGAAGTTGCCCATGGCAACTAATCAGGTGCTATGTATAATTTTATAGAATGCACTTTATAAATGTTACCTCAACACTAATTGGTTGCCATGTGCATCTTCTCCACTGTCAGATGCTTGGCTGCATTGGGAGAGGAATTAGCAGCCGAAAGGAAGAAGAAATAATGCCACTGTATAGGTCATTGGTATGGCATCATCTAGAATACTGTGTTCAATTCTGGAGGCCATATCTGCAAAAGGATATTAATACATTAGAGACTGTACAAAGGAGGGCAACTAAAATGGTGCATGGCCTACATCACAAAACATACCAAAAAAAGACTACAAAATCTCAATATGTATAGTTTGGAGCAGAGAAGGGAAAGGGGGGACATGATAGAAACTTTCAAATATCTCAAGGGTTTTAATAAAGTCCAGGAGGGAAATATTCTCCAAATAAAGAGAAGCAATAGGAAACAAGGGCATGCAGAGAGACTGGAGAGAGGTAGGTTCAGGGGAAATTTGAGGAAAAATTACTTCAAAAAAAGGGTAGTGGACAAGTGGAATAGCCTCCCATCAGAGGTGGTAGAGGCTAAGATAGTAGAGTAATTTAAACATGCATGGGATAGACATAAGGATATCCTTACAAATAAATAAGGATTAAATAAGGTTTAATATAAAAATATGGTAAAAAAAGGGGCAGACTAGATGGGCCAAGTGATTCTTATCTGCTGTCAAATTCTATGTCTATGTCTCACTTCTCCACACTTTTCAGTGCTTCATGAATAGACCCCTTAGGGTCAAAACTATTCTTTCTCTTAATAGAAGTATAATCCCTGCTTGCTTGAACAATGATGGAAAGATAATAGTAGAGATTTCTTTCCTGAACCACAGAAGGTTAACCCCTTTCATCAAATGTAGGAAATTTTCACCCTGCCACAAGCAGGTTTCAGTCTGAGAAAATGCACAACATTGCATCTCAGATTTTATTAGATTTTAGCAGCTGTTGGGCATTGATAATAACTGGTGGGTTTTATATATATGTAATTGTAATTTACGCGTATTAAACATGTTGTTTAGGGCTAGAAGTAGAAATGAGCGGGTTCAAATTTACTCAGTTCTTTACGCCAGAATTATCGGCATTTCTTATTTTCTGGATTTTTCTTATTGGCTAATCAAAACATGTGACGTCCGATAGCCAATAAGGAGATTCGGGTAAATCCGAGTAAAACCGTACCCGCTAATCTCTAGCTAGAAGATTGAGATGAGATTTGAAAATATGTTTGGCAGTGGCTTGAACCTTTCTATTTGACGAAAACTGTCAATCACTGACAGTCTGCTGCCGATGTGCGCCCGTCATCATAGACCCATACTGCACATGCGCAGTACTGGTCTAGAACATGCGTAAAGTACTGAACATTGGTACTTTATGGGATGCACAGCACCTTAAACCACATCCGAATAATGGTCCCTGCTTACAAGCACCATTGTTCCCTACTGATTGTCCAGTCAGTGGCAAACGCAGGATTTGCATGGCGGGGTTTCCAGAACTGGGCGGAGCCAATCACGGGGGTGGGGACTGAGGTGACCCAGTATATGCTGGGTCCGTAAAACTAGTGTGTGTGTGTGTGTGTGTGTGTGTGTGTGTGTATATATATATATATACACATATATCTACACACACATATATATATATATATATATATATATACATACATATACACGGGTGGTCTTCAGTATGCCAGCGGTCGGGCTCCCGGCGACCAGCATACCGGCGCCGGGAGCCTGACCGCCGGCATACTGACACTTATTCTCCCTCGTGGGGGTCCACGACCCCCCTGGAGGGAGAATAGAATAGTGTGGCGCGCGTAGCGTGGCGAGCGCAGCGAGCCCTCAAGGGGCTCATTTGCGCTCGCCACACTGTTGGTAAGCTGGCGGCCGGCCTCCCGGCTCCGGTATGCTGGTCGCCGGGAGGCCGGCCGCCGGGAGATCGTAGTGAACCCATATACACATATACATAGCATATTAAACATGCATACATATATATATATATATATATATATATACACACACACACATACAGTACACATATATATACACATGTATATATATATGTCATGTGTGTGTGTGTGTGTGTGTGTGTGTGTTTATATGTATGTATGTATGTATATACATGTGTATATATGTAGGCACATGGATATATATGTACTATAATTAAAATAAAGTAAACTTTTATTGCACTTGCAAGTGCCACCAGGAAGACAGCAGGCTGCAGAGGATGCTAGACAGTCATTAATAATACTCATGCAGCTAAAAAAAAAAAAATTTTTTTTTTTTTTTTTTTTAGTGGAGGGGGGTTTCTGGGTACTCGGAAACCCCCCCTGGGTGCGCCACTGCCAGTGAGTTATATATGGATGCAGGCTTGTGACATTTTGGGCAATTTTCCATGGGATAACCTATAGAATTATATGGTGTCTAGCTAAACCAACCTAAACAGCAAAGGTCTATTTCTAAAAATGATAACCTTGTTCTCCATTGCATGTTGCATTCATATGTATGATCCCCTCTGTACTGAGCAAAAAGCAAATCATGTGTGTGTCTTGCATTTTGTTTAAAACTAATAAGATATCTTTGAGAACACATGGGATAAGTCAGGAGCACATAGAGCCTTAACAACCTTTCTATAAAGCATTATATATATATCATAATGTATGCACGGATCCATATATAATTCCAGCCTGTATCCTCTTCATATCTTTCCTGACTAATTGATTAAATCATGTTCTCAAACTAGTGTGATGTTTCATTTGGTTATCCTGGAATTAAATGAAGTTTTATTATTGCCATTGCATTGAGGAACAGATGGTCTAGAGAATTCACTGAAAAAAAACTTCAATAAACAATAAAACATCTAAGAAGCAAGAGGCGTTTGTGCAATCAAAGTAAAGGAAATGTCTCCTGCTGTCATGAATGTTAGAACACGTGACCATGCAATATTGCTAAAGGATCTCTAAATCTGCAGTACATGTTGTCTTCAATAAAGCGCACCTGATAACATACCCATATACATATGGAAACTCTCCCATTCATTTAATAGAAAACGGAATGTTTGGCATTGCATTTACTTTTGCCATGCTGGTCAATGCAGATGGCTGTTACTTGTTTTCCAGCATTTCCGACTCATATACATATCTACAATGCTACAGAGGTGCAAACATCTTCAAAATTACAAAGCTACACAGTATTTATACCATGATGTCATAATTTGCATCTCTCTGGTCTATTTGTTTTCTGTATGTGGAAAAGTGCATATTCTATAGATTATAAGCTTGTGAGCAGGGCCTTCCTACCTCTATGTCTGTCTGTTATTACCCAGTTTGGCTTATCACTGTTGATTCCAATTGTAAAGCGCAACGGAATATACTGCGCTATAAAAGAAACTGTAAATAATAATAATAATAATACTGCATTAATGTGTTAATAATACCAGAGTTTGCATACATTGGGCTAGGAATGCACCTTGTACTGAGGGCCTGATTCTGATTTGGGACTAAAGTAAGAAACAGCAAGCACAGTAACTGTGCAGTGTGCACCTGGGCAAAACCATGTTGCACTGCAGGTGGGTCAGATTTAAAATGTGCAGAGAGATTTAGAATGGAGGGCCTAATTCAGACCTGATCGTAGCAGCAAATTTGTTAGCAGATGGGTAAAACCATGTGCACTGCAGGGGGGGGGGGGGGGGTTAGATATAACATGTGCAGAAAGAGTTACTGTAGATTTGGGTGTGGTGTGTTAAAACTGAAATCTAAATTGCAGTGTAAAAATAAATCAGCCAGTGTTTACCCTACACAGAAACAATATAACCCACCCAAATCTCTGCAAATATTATATCTGCCCTCCCCCCTGCAGTGCACATGAGGGGTAATTCAGACCTGATCGTTCGCTAGCATTTTTTGCAGCTCTGCGTCAGGTTAGGACTGCGCATGCATATGCACCGCAATGCGCAGGCGCATCGCACGGGAATAAAGCTGATTGCTGCTCAGCGATTGGTTTGTGCGAAGAATCCATTCGCACGGCCGTTCGCAAGGAGATTGACAGGAAGAAGGTGTTTGTGGGTGGCAACAGACCGTTTTCAGGGAGTGGTTGGAAAAACTCAGGTATTCCCAAGCATTTGACATCAATTCCGGCCCCAAACAGTCATGAGAGGCATGTTCAAACTCAAATCTAAATTGCAGTGTAAGAATAAAGCTGCGTAGTATTTGTGGAGAACATTTATTATTTAATTATTTATTATTCATTTATTATTCATTTATTAACAGTCTCTTATATAGCGCAGTATATTCTGTTGCGCTTTACAATTAGAACAGCAGTAATAGAACAAAACTGGGTAAAACCAGACAGGGAAATAGGCATTGATACACAAGGATAGATGCTACCTATTGCATAATGGTCCACCAGATTGCTAGGTTCTTAATGGGTTTTATGATATGATCACCCAGCAATGTTGGCCAAGGGTCAAGATGGTGTGAGAGTAAAGAAAGACAAAATATGTGAGGATTATGGGGGTCATTACGAGTTGTTCGCTCGTTGCCGATTTTCGCTATACTGCGATTAGTCGCTTACTGCGTATGCGCAAGGTTCGCAGAGCGCATGCGCTTAGTTATTTTACACAAAAGTTAGGTATTTTACTCACGGCATAACAAAGCTTTTTCATCGCTGTGCTGATCGTAGTGTGATTGACAGGAAGTGGGTGTTTCTGGGCGGAAACTGGACGTTTTATGGGAGTGTGCGAAAAGACGCAGGCGTACTAGTTGCAAAACGCAGGAGTGGCTGGAGAAACGGGGGAGTGGTTGGGCAAACGCTGGGTGTGTTTGTGATGTCAAACCAGGAACGAAAAGGACTGAGCTGGTCGCAATGGTAAATCTGGAGCTACTCAGAAACTGCTAAGAAATTTCTATTCGCAATTCTGCTAATCTTTCGTTCGCACTTCTGCTAAGCTAAGAAACACTCCCAGAGGGCGGTGGCTTAGCGTGTACAATGCTGCTAAAAGCAGCTAGCGAGCAAACAACTCAGAATCACCCCCTATGTGTACTGTACAGAGATGATGTAATTAGATAGGGAAGCATTGAAGGTTATGTGGGTGGGTCTGGAATTTGATAGGCTAGTCTGAAGAGGTGACTTTTCAGAGAACGTTTAAAGATTTGGAGACTAGAGGTGAGTCTTATTTTACGTGGGAGGACATTCCACAGAATGGGTGAAGCCCGGGTAAAGTCCTGTAATTTTGAGTGGGTACAAGTAATACGTGTGGATGAGAGATGCAGATCTTGTGTAGAGTGGAGAGGATGGGTTGGGAGATATTTTGAGATGAGTGAAGAGATGTATGTTGGCGCAATTTGGTTAATAGCCTTTAATGTATGTAAAAGTATTTTATATTTAACACGGTAAAATACCGGTAACCAATGGAGGGACTGACAGAGCAGATCTGAAAGATTAGCCTTGCAGCTGCATTCAAAATGGATTGTAGTGGTGAGAGCCTATGTTTGTGAAGACCAGTCAGGAGACTATTACAATAATAAATGCGGGAGATAATGAAAGCATGGATTAGAGATTTTGCTGTGTCTTGTGTAAAATATGGTCGTATTTTGGATATGTTTCTTAGATGTATGTAACATGATTTTGAGACAGATTGAATGTGGGGAACAAAGGACAGTTCAGAGTCAAGAATTACACCTAGGCAGCGAGTTTGTCGGGTAGGGATGATTGTTGAGTTGTCAACAGTTATAGAGATATCAGGTTGGTAACTACTTTTGGACGGTGAAAATATATTTAATTATGTTTTAGAAATATTAAGTTTGAGGTGGTGAGATGTTATCCAAGATGAAATGGCAGAAAGGCATTCAGTGACACGGCCCAATACAGATGGTGACAAATCAGGGAAGGATAGGTAGATTTTAGTATCATCCGCATACAGATGATACCGAAATTCGAAAGAGCTGATTAGTTTGCCAAGAGATGTGGTATAGATAGAGAAAAGCCTGAGCCTTGCGGTACTCCAACTGAGAGAGGTAGCGAAGAGGAGGTGTTAACAGAGAAATGAACACTGAAGGAGTGATTAGATAAGTAGGATATGAACTAAGAAAGGGCTGTGTCCTGAATACCTAGGGATTGTAGTATTTGTATGAGAAGAGAATGGCCAACAGTGTCAAAAGCAGCAGAAAGATCAAAGAGAATAACTAGTGAGTAATGACCTTTAGATTTAGCAGTGAGCAGATCATTCACTACCTTAGTGAGTGCTGTCTCTGTGGAGTGTTGGGCACAAAATCCTGACTGAAGTGGGTCCAGTAAGCTGTGTGAGTAAAGAAAGTGTGTGAGGCGAGTGTAGGCAAGTCTCTCAAGTAGCTTGGAGCGGCATGGGAGCTGAGAGATGGGTTGGTAGTTTGAGAGAGAGTTAGGGTCAGAGTTTTGCTTTTTCAGAATGGGAGTAATCACTGCATGCTTGTACACATGAAGGAAAGATACCAGTAGTCAGAGAGAAATTGCAGATTGTAGTTAAGTTTGGGATGAGCACCACAGAGCTTTACTAATTTGTGAGGGTATAGAATCAAGAGGAGAGGTAGTAGAGTAAGCAGATGAGAAGAGTGCAGATACTTCATCTTCATATGTGGGATCAAATGAAGAGAAGGTGTTAGGGGGTTCAGGAAGGGAATTGAGCAAGTCACTGGCTGTGGAAGAGCATACCATTTCAGTTCGGATCTTATCAATCTTGTCCTTGAAATAGGAAGCAAGATCTTGTGCACCAATAGTGGCTGGTAGGTTGGGTGAGGGAGGGATAAGAAGTGATTTAAATGTATTAAAAAGTCGCTTGGGCTTGAGTATGGTTGAGAGATTGGAAATATGTTTGCTTGGCAATGCAAGAGGGGCACGCGGTCTTATATGTGAGAAAATCACTTGAACTAACGAGATTTATGCCACTGACATTCTACTATACATGAGAGATTTTGTAGGTGTCTTATATATTAAGAGTGCCACGGTTGACATCTTTGTCTATGTGGAGTATGATGGGTAGCTGGAGCCACTTCATCGAGTGCTGTTTCTAGAGTTAAGGTGTGATGCAGCAGTATCAGGAGAGGTGAATGTAGAAATTGGTGAGAGCAGTGGTTGCAGTGAGGTAGATAGTTGTTGAAAATTAATAGCGTTAGTATTTCTGCAGTTTAGAGGAGGCTAGGCAGACTTCAGGGACATTGAGTTAGAACTAATGGAGGAGAGCATGCAGGTGATAAGGTTGTGATTTGAGAGAGGGAAAGGAGTGTTAGTGAGTTCAGAAACAGAGCATAATCTACTGAACACTAGATCAAGGCAGTGGAGTCATTCCATTGGGAGAGGCCAAGAGAGGAGGTTAGAGAAAGTAGTTTGGAGGCATGGGGAGATTGTGGACTGACAATAGAGATATTGAAATTACCCTTAATGATGGTGGAGATATCAGAGGATAAAAAGTGAGGTAGCCAAGCAGAAAAATCTTCCAGGAACTTTTTGGGATGCCCAGGTGGGCGATACATGCAATAGCAGCCAGTATCAACCCTGCATGAAAAATAAATATATGCATTTACACCCCTCTCATTGCAAAATGTATTTCCAGGTACACAATTACTGTACTTGCTCTTTCCTGCTTTATTCTTAAATCAGAATCAGGCCCTGTGTCCATATACAGTGGTGCTGAGAGGGAGTACTAATTACCTGGGCCCTGGCTGCTGGAGGGACCCGGGCCCTCTGCCCCCCCTTGCCAGGTATACCTATACTTAAGGCTGGCACCATCTTCCCAGTGAAATCTTTGGGAAGACGGTACCTACACACTGAAAGCAAAGTCTCTAGCACTGTGCCAGAGTCTATGCTCTCTAGTGCACATGCACCATCTTCCCAAATATCACTGCCTTCCCTCACACCCCATTCTGTTCCCTCCTGCATTAGATTGGCGCCCTCTGTGGAGCACACCAGACCACTGCAATTATTAGGCCATGCCCTCCCATTCATTGTCAGAGCCCACCATGGTTACACCCTTGTCCGTATCTATGTCTGTATACAAACAAGAGAGTATATTTTGGTGTGTATCAATGTTTGGTTTTTAAAATGTTAGATGCACTAAAACTAAAATCAAAAATAAAATATTTTTTTTAAACTGCCATCTGATGTAAGGAATTCTGTCCAAACTGTTTTTTAGAGGTGTGTAGGAAAGACAACAATAGGTAGGAGCCCTGGGCAGAGAGTCC
The DNA here is from genome assembly GCF_028390025.1 of Pseudophryne corroboree. NCBI lineage: Eukaryota > Metazoa > Chordata > Amphibia > Anura > Myobatrachidae > Pseudophryne > Pseudophryne corroboree. The sequence goes on along the minus strand of NC_086444.1, from coordinate 221,092,791 downwards.
AAGGAATAGGTGGATGAGTGAGCAAGGGTAGTAGATGTGAGACAGGAGGGAAGAGGGCCCTGCTCATAGGAGCTTGCATATTAAAAGGACAGGACAATCAAATGGATGACACAGGAGCTGAGGGCAGGAAGCAAGAATGAGAGAGATGGAGGATGAAAGAGGGTGACATGGTTAAGCGGTGGGCTGGTATGTTTTTAGGAACACGTGGGTTTTCCACACCCATTTAAAGCTATGTAGGTTAGGGGATAGTCTGATACAGCAAGGGAGATTGTTCCAGTAATGGGGGGCCAGCACAGAAAAAATCTTGGATTAACCAGATTGGAAAAATGGCAGCGGTCATTGGCTGACTGGAGTGGGTGGGAGGGAGTATGTAACAAAATTAGGTCACAGATGTAGGGAGCAGTGGAGTTGGATAAGCCTTTCAGAATACATGAGAGTGAGGAGTTTGAAGATGGTTCTGTAGGAAAGGGGGAGTACAGAGTGGAGAGGAGGAAGACCAAAGTGGGAAAGGTCAGTATGGAGAAGGCTGCAGTAGTCAAGACAAGAAATGAACAGTAAGTGGATGATAGTTTTGTTGGCATCCTGGGAGAGGTAGGATCTGATGCGAGTGATGCTGTAGAGCTGGAAGTGACATGATTGGGCAAGAGATTGAATGTGGTGGGTGAAAAAGAGGGAGGAGTTAAGAATGACCCTGAGGCAGCAGACTTGGGGAACAGAGGTGATAATGGTGTTAACAGAGATAGAGAGGATGGGGGGAGAGAGACATTTGATGGAGGGTAGACAATGAATTTAGTTTTGGCCATGTTGAGTTTGAGAAACCACATGGACACCAAGGAGGAGATGATGGAGAGGCAACTAGACACTCAAGAGAGGTGCGAAAAATCAGGAGATAGAGGAGTCAAATATCATCAGCATAGAGGTGATTCTGCAGGCCAAAGGAACTGAGTTCAGAGAGGAGGTGTGAGGGATGAGGACAGAGCCCTGTAGAACGCACATGGGAATGATGGATCGGGTGGAGGTAGAACCAGATGCAGAAACAAAGAAGGAGTGGTTCGTAAGGTAGAAGGTGAACCTGGAGAGTACAGTGTCAAAGAGGTCAGTGGTGTAGAGGCTGCACAGCAGGAAAGAGTGGCCACAGTGACAGAGAGGTACAGGAGGAAGAGCAGGGAGAAGTGCCCCCTGTATTTGGATTAGAGAAGATTGTTGGATACTTTGATCAGGGCAGTTTCAGTGAAGTAGAGGAAGCAAATGCTAGATTGGAGAGGATCAAAGATGGAGTTGTCAGAGAGGTAGCTGATTTTTGTAGGAATAATAGTGAAGAGAGATGTGGCAGTAGTTAGAGAATGAGGTCAAGATAGTTTTTTCTTTTTTTTAGAATGGGTGATGTTTAAAGGAAGAGGGAAGATCACAGAGGAAAGGAATAGCTTGATGAGGTGAGCAAGATCGGAACAGGCAATGAGCAGAGGGTAATATTAGGGAAACACCTGTGGTGGGGAGATAGGGTGGCTGGGAGGACAAGAGGATGGTGTGGTGGGGGTGGCAGAAAGATTTTAGAGGTGAAATAGTAGCAGTAAGGGAGGATGAAAAAGGCGAGGGGGGCCTAAGGAGTGTGTTGACTGTGGAAAAGAGGCTGCAGGTTGGAGGTTGGAAAGGTAATGAGAGATATTCAGAATTGCTTAGCAAGGGAGAGGGTAGAACTGTAGGATGAGAGGATCAACTTAAAGTGGAGAAAGTCTGCCCTGGAGCGAGAATCTCTCCTATATCATTCGCAGGTGCAGATGCATTTTTGGATGAACCGGGTAATTTTGGAGTGCCAGGGTTGGGGTTTGGAGAGGAAAAATTGGACAGAAGAGGAGGAGGCTGCAAAGGTCAGAACAGAGGCAAGGGTGAGGTTGTAGGAGGATGATATCAGGTTGGAGCAGGCCAGCATGGATATTGGGAGAGGAGTGCATCAAGTGAGGTGGTCAGTATAGCTGGATAAAGAGCATCAAGATTGCATTTGGTGACACTAGATTTAGGTGTGGTAAGTGGTGCCGGAGAAGGGGAGAGTATGAAGGAGAGGAGATGGTGGTCAGAGAGTGGGAAGGGAGCGGTGGAGAAGTCAGAGAGAGCATACCGATGGGAGAAGACTAGGTCAACTGAGTGACTGAGGTGATGGATGGGGCATGAGGTCCACCGAGAAAGGTCAATAAAGGAAGAAAGGTTGAGAAGATTGGTGAAAGCCAGGTTAGTGGGGGTGTTAGTTGTGATGTTAATGTCACCCAGGAAGTTGGACAGGAGGTCAGAGGGAAGATAGTGGGGAAGCCTGGCAGCAAAGTTTTCAATGAATAGGCAAGTGGGGCTAGGGGGACTGTAGATTACTGAGACACAGATATGAGAGGGGAAGAACAGATAGATAGAATGTTCTCCAAATGAGGAAAAGGGAGGAGTGGGAAAGTATCAGGCCAGTGCTCTGAAAATATATTTTTTAGTTACTGGGAAATGGATGATCCTGGACCTGAAGACTCTGTAATCAGCAGAGGCAGCTCCCTGAATGGGTTTCAGATGCAGTGGCATTTGACCTGTGCACACTCCACTTTAGATGGTGAACAGTGGAAATGTTTTGTACTGCAGTTACTTCAAAATTTTAGATTAACAGTCACCAGTACCAGCTTGTTTTATTACTGTCAAAGACAATACTTAAACATATCATATGAAATATTATAGTTCATAGCTTGTTTTAGTATAATATAATATCATATTGGCTATAGATAAATTAGCACTTTTACCTGAATAATGAAAATACTTACCTAAACTATTCTTCTGTTTTTCTTCACCCCCGTCTTGGCTAATCTTACACAGGCATCGTCTCATCCTCATACCTTAGCATCTGCTGTTTGGTACAGGTGCTGCCAATTAAGATCCAGTTGTCTCTTCAAACAGCCAGCACCTGTAAGAGGTTCTATTAGAACAGTGGCCCCTCAAGTCCTTGATTTGATCTGGCACTGGTGGGGACCTCTGAGGTTGCCCTGTGCTGGAGTATGGTGTTGGGTTCTCAAGAAATCAAGGATGTTGTTCGCCAGTACTGGTCCTGCATGCAAGCCTCTGCCTCTCTGTCCTCTCTGCACTGACTCGCAGTGCACAAGCCCCATTTGCCCAACCCTTGTTACGCCGCCTTTGTATATGCACAGTGGCAAAATAGATCAATTTTTGCAAATATACAGTATGTTGGGATCCTATTTTTTTTGCAGCTTTGTACATAACCCTCACTGTCAGACAATGACAACAGAGGGGTATATTTACTAAGATTCGTAATTTCCGAAAAAAGGTCAAAGTTCAATCACGAATGACATCGACAGTGTAAAACTGCAACTTTTTGAATGGATTACGACTAATTTACTAAGCTGTCGTATTCGTGTTTTTCTTTGCTTCCGATGTCGATGTCATTCGTGTTTTTTTACCTAATTTAACGGCAGTGATTAGCAAAACACTGCCGTTTTTTTTTACAATCAATCTCGGCCGGATTTGTGTGATCCGTGCTGGGTTTTTTTTTTTTTTTAAGTAAACAATGTAATTTTTTTTTAAAAAATGCGTGGGGTCCCCCCTCCTAAGCATAACCAGCCTCGGGCTCTTTGAGCCGATCCTGGTTGCAGAAATATGTGGAAAAAAATGACAGGGGTTCCCCCATATTTAAGCAACCAGCATCGGGCTCTGCGCCTGGTCCTGGTCCCAAAAATACGGGGGACAAAAAGAGTAGGGGTCCCCCGTATTTTTAAAACCAGCACCGGGCTCCACTAGCTGGACAGATAATGCCACAGCCGGGGGTCACTTTTATACTGCGCCCTGCGGCCGTGGCATCAAAAATCCAACTAGTCACCCCTGGCCGGGGTACCCTGGGGGAGTGAGGACCCCTTCAATCAAGGGGTCCCCCCCCCCAGCCACCCAAGGGCCAGGGGTGAAGCCCGAGGCTGTCCCCCCCCATCCAATGGGCTGCGGATGGGAGGGCTGATAGCCTTTGTTGAAAAATAAAAGATATTGTTTTTAGTAGCAGTACTACAAGTCCCAGCAAGCCTCCCCCGCATGCTGGTACTTGGAGAACCACAAGTACCAGCATGCGGCGGAAAAACTGGCCCGCTGGTACCTGTAGTACTATTACTAAAAAAATACCCAACAAAACACAAGACACACACACCGTGAAAGTATAATTTTATTAAATACATACACACATACATACATACTTACCTTAAGTTCCCACGCAGGTCGGTCCTCTTGTCCAGTAGAATCCAAGGGGTACCTGTTGAAAAAATTATACTCACGAGATCCAGTGGTCCAGGCTCCTCGGCAAATCCAGGGTTAATCCACGTACTTGAATAAACTAAAAAAACGCTGTCACGACCACGAACTGAAAGGTGACCCATGTTTGCACATGGGTCACCTTGCCCCGAATGCCAGAAACCCACTTTGCCTTCTGGATAAGTGGGTTTCTTCAGCCAATCAGGGAGTGCCACGTTGTAGCACTCTCCTGATCGGCTGTGTGCTCCTGTACTGAGTGACAGGCAGCACACGGCAGTGTTACAATGTAGCGCCTATGCGCTACATTGTAACCAATGATGGGAACTTTCTGCCCTGCGGTTGACCTAAAGTGACGTCACCGCTGAGCAGAAAGTTCCCATCATTGGTTACAATGTAGCGCATAGGCGCTACATTGTAACACTGCCGTGTGCTGCCTGTCAGTGAGGACAGGAGCACACAGCTGATCAGGAGAGTGCTACAACGTGCACTCCCTGATTGGCTGAAGAAACCCACTTAGCCAGAAGGCAAAGTGGGTTTCTGGCATTCGGGGCAAGGTGACCCATGTGCAAACATGGGTCACCTTTCAGTTCGTGGTCGTGACAGCGTTTTTTTATTTTATTCAAGTACGTGGATTAACCCTGGATTTGCCGAGGAGCCTGGACCACTGGATCTCGTGAGTATAATTTTTTCAACAGGTACCCCTTGGATTCTACTGGACAAGAGGACCGACCTGCGTGGGAACTTAAGGTAAGTATGTATGTATGTGTGTATGTAATAAAATTATACTTTCACGGTGTGTGTGTCTTGTGTTTTTTTGGGTATTTTTTTAGTAATAGTACTACAGGTACCAGCGGGCCAGTTTTTCCGCCGCATGCTGGTACTTGTGGTTCTCCAAGTACCAGCATGCGGGGGAGGCTTGCTGGGACTTGTAGTACTGCTACTAAAAACAATATCTTTTATTTTTCAACAAAGGCTATCAGCCCTCCCATCCGCAGCCCATTGGATGGGGGGGGACAGCCTCGGGCTTCACCCCTGGCCCTTGGGTGGCTGGGGGGGGGGGGACCCCTTGATTGAAGGGGTCCTCACTCCCCCAGGGTACCCCGGCCAGGGGTGACTAGTTGGATTTTTGATGCCACGGCCGCAGGGCGCAGTATAAAAGTGACCCCCGGCTGTGGCATTATCTGTCCAGCTAGTGGAGCCCGGTGCTGGTTTTAAAAATACGGGGGACCCCTACTCTTTTTGTCCCTCGTATTTTTGGGACCAGGACCAGGCGCAGAGCCCGATGCTGGTTGCTTAAATATGGGGGAACCCCTGTCATTTTTTTCCCCATATTTCTGCAACCAGGATCGGCTCAAAGAGCCCGAGGCTGGTTATGCTTAGGAGGGGGGACCCCACGCAATTTTTTTTAACAACAAAAAACACTTTCCCACCCCTTCCCATTGATATACATGCACGGATCTCATGGATCCCTGCATGCATCTCAAATCACGAATAAAAAAAGCAGGTCTGTTTTTTTTTAGGACTTTTTTGCGAATTGTAATTTTTCACGGCAGTGTTTTGTGTTTTTTTGCTTAGTAAATGACCGAGATTCGTATCTAAACAGGCGTAATTTGACCGATGGTGTATTCATTCGTAATTTTTTACCTGAACTAGCAAAAAATTACGAATGCCCTCATCACTGCCGTGATTAGTGTTTAGTAAATGACCGAGATTGACCGAGATGACACTTTGATGAAAAAACGGCATCTCGGTCAAAATCGGGAGCTTAGTAAATATACCCCAGAGTGTCTGCTCTGGAAGTGATACCTTAATAAACATGTTTTGAATCTTAAAAAGAGATACTACTTGTCATAATTTACCTAGGCAGAATCAGGACTAATTAGGTATTGCTTCAATGGTCAACCCAAGCACAACATTCCTTCATTTCATGAAAACACACCAACCACATACACTATTTGATAAGACAAAGCAATAAAATGATATGTGCACTAATACATAAAATTATCCTCTCATATACTTTCAAAAATGCATTGAGTAACTTACACATTTTAATAACAAATTCAAAATATTTAAATGCATTAACTGCTTTTCAACCATAAAACCCAACAGTTAGACATAATAAAAGCTTTCTGTTATTGGCCTATTGTCAGCAAAGCAGTTAAATATCACAAGTTTAGAATTTGTGTTTGCATATCTCAGTTATTAGCATTGTGTGGGTGGCTTTGCTGATTATTCATTGTGGTGAAATGTTAATGTTTATAATTCAAATTATCTTACTCACAAGTAAGCATGTCACCAATTCTTCAAGATGCTGAATTTCTTTCCATCATTTAAATTAGCATTATGTAGCTTAACATAGTTTAAACTTACTGTAGGAATAATTTCTAAAACAGAAAAAGCAGTACTTTTTTGCGAATTGTAATTTTTCACGGCAGTGTTTTGTGTTTTTTTGCTTAGTAAATGACCGAGATTCGTATCTAAACAGGCGTAATTTGACCGATGGTGTATTCATTCGTAATTTTTTACCTGAACTAGCAAAAAATTACGAATGCCCTCATCACTGCCGTGATTAGTGTTTAGTAAATGACCGAGATTGACCGAGATGACACTTTGATGAAAAAACGGCATCTCGGTCAAAATCGGGAGCTTAGTAAATATACCCCAGAGTGTCTGCTCTGGAAGTGATACCTTAATAAACATGTTTTGAATCTTAAAAAGAGATACTACTTGTCATAATTTACCTAGGCAGAATCAGGACTAATTAGGTATTGCTTCAATGGTCAACCCAAGCACAACATTCCTTCATTTCATGAAAACACACCAACCACATACACTATTTGATAAGACAAAGCAATAAAATGATATGTGCACTAATACATAAAATTATCCTCTCATATACTTTCAAAAATGCATTGAGTAACTTACACATTTTAATAACAAATTCAAAATATTTAAATGCATTAACTGCTTTTCAACCATAAAACCCAACAGTTAGACATAATAAAAGCTTTCTGTTATTGGCCTATTGTCAGCAAAGCAGTTAAATATCACAAGTTTAGAATTTGTGTTTGCATATCTCAGTTATTAGCATTGTGTGGGTGGCTTTGCTGATTATTCATTGTGGTGAAATGTTAATGTTTATAATTCAAATTATCTTACTCACAAGTAAGCATGTCACCAATTCTTCAAGATGCTGAATTTCTTTCCATCATTTAAATTAGCATTATGTAGCTTAACATAGTTTAAACTTACTGTAGGAATAATTTCTAAAACAGAAAAAGCAGTACTTTGCGAAACTCATTTGTGCAGTGTCACATTGTTACATGAATGATTTTGCACACTGTAAAAGAGATTTTGCATCTGCTGTTTGAACATTTTAGAGGTTTAGATGCTGCTTAATGTACAGTTTGTACTCCGAGCAATTTACTAATAACCAAACTGCCTATCAAAGTGCATGTTTTAAAACTACAATGCTTAAATCCCCAGTCTAGATTTTTATACATGAAGGTATATAAACCATTCCATGTGTTCAGTCGCCTAGTGGTTTATGACTTTGTCTAGGCATAACAAAACGTATCATGCACCTTAAACCACCGCAATCTTAAACCTAAAATAAAACACAGAGACAAGATTAACATAAAAGGGGACAGATTTTATTAACACTTGCCTGGCATGATCGTACAGGTTGAGTATCCCATATCCAAAATGCTTGTGACCAGAAGGATTTTGGATATCGGATTTTTCTGTATTTTGGAATAATTTCATACCATAATGCGATATCATGGCAATGGGACCCAGGTCTAAGCACAGAATGCATTTATGATTCATATACACCTTATACACACAGCCTGAAGGTAATTCTAGCCAATAGTTTTAACAACTTTGTGCATTAAACAAAGTTTGTGTACATACACGCAATTCATTTATGTTTCATATACACCTTATATAGACAGCCTGAAGGCCATTTAATACAATATTTTTAATAACTTTGTGTATTAAACAAAATTTGTGTACATTGTGCTATCAGAAAACAAAGGTTTCACTATCTCATTCTCACTCAAAAAATTCTGTATTTCTGAATATTCCGTATTTCTGAATATTTGGATATGGGATACTCAACCTGTATTAGATGCAGCCATACCAGGCTGGGCTGGGCTTCCCTGACATGGTCGCCTCTGATGTGACCAATCAGAAATGCTTACTATTTGCAATGAAGTACATATTCAATAACCAATCCTCTGCTAAGAAATAATATTCACCATTTTACTGTCTTCTGATTTGGCTTTGAATCTGCATTTTTATATTTTTAAAATAGCTAAAATCATGTATTTGGGTCTGTTTTTATTCCTACAGTATTATTAACCTCAATAACATTAATTTCCAGTCAATTTTGACCACCTCACAGCTCAAAATATTGTTTTCACCAACAGTGGCCACAGACTGCTGTGAGCTGGCTGGTTACTAAGTGACAGAGCAACGGCACAAATGCGCGGACGTTTATAGCACCTCAATAAAACATTGCCATACAACAGTGGCAAAAAACAAAAAGGGCGTAAGATGGAATTGTCCTTGGGTCCACCCACTCTTATGTTGGATATTAAAAAGGTCATGTACAGTTAAACAAACCAAGCACTTCAGTGAGAGGGACAGATACTTTTGTGACTGAAGTTCTTGGTTTGTTTGGGCCCCTACAAAACTAGCTGCCAATGGGCTGAATGCAGCTAGCAGTGTTGTTTTGTTAATATTTTCTCTAGAGTGGCAAGATGTCTTTGTCATTATCATCTTCACTCTCAACAGTGTTAACATCATCATCACACAATATTATTTCATTCCTGCTGGAATCCAGCATTACAGAAGTCTCTGTACTTTGACATAATTGGTGGGAAAGGTCTTCATTATGGAATTTGTAGTTAATTTTTTTGACCATCATCTTTTCCACCTTTTGAAAAGTAGCCTCCTAAACCGATCACTCACAAGGTTCCCAACTGTGCTGAAAACTCTTCGGAGTATACACTGGAGGTTGGGCAGCTTAAGTAAACTTTAGTGAGCTTATACAAGGGTCTCTAAATTGCCTTTTTCCCTCCCAGTAGTCAATGAGACCATCTGACATGCTCATTAGTACACTGTCATTAAAATAATAATCCATTTTCATTTGGATGGTTACTATATCAGATTAAGCCACAGTAGAGGTTTCACTAATGTTGGGCAATTCTTTGAGAAATCATCAGATGTCAAAATGATGTGTCACTCTGGTGCACTGAGTGGGACTCTGGAAAAAGGTTACTTTTTCTGGCAGCAGCCGCAGCACTGGTACATGGTTGCTGCTTCTGCTCTTCTATCAACTAATTGTGATCCTTATCGACTCACAGCACTTATATTTTTCATGTAGTAGCATGGCTTGCCCCTAAACACACACAAGTTTTATAAATCCCCTTACTTTTTCCTGTTTTTTTTTTTAACAAATGACAACAACATCATCACAGTGTGACTCTCACAACACATATTATTAATGCAGTGGCATGGTACCCAATGAGCATTATTGTAACACATTGCCACTGCCTCGCCATAACACAAACACATTTTATTTTTAATTTTAATTTTTTATATATTTTTTAAACACTGTTGTGAGTCACTGCACTTAAAGTAATTGTGGCACACACCAAAACCTTTTGGAGGCACCAGTGTGCACCAAAATAAGGGTTACTGCCACCCTATCTTTCTGTTAGGAATTCTGGGCTGCAGTCTGGGCATATGATATGATACTTAGGACATCTAGTGAAATGAGCAGTGCATCCAAGTATCATGTGTGAGACACATGATACTTGGATGCACTGCTCATTTTACTAGATGGTTGAATGAATCAGAGTTTTTCCTGTGAACCTTTCTTACGATTGTGATGTCCTAAGTATCATATGCCTTTTGTAGACACAATCAGGCAACAATACTCACCTTTTCAACCGCATGAGGCCTGTTTGATGGAAAATATTGTCCAGGAAATTGCCTTAGGAACACATTTTTGATGAAGATACACCCCTGATGAAGTCTATCTGATTAAACGCATTGGATATTCTATTATGCTTTGATGTAACCTCCAACATGTATCATTGGAAGGATGATCTCACGAAAGAAGCAATCCTTTCATCTATGAGAAATCCAACCTCCATGTTATGTGAGGAGGCTGTCATCTGGTAATGCATCTAAGGATATAAGGACATAATTGATATTTTATCAATGTTTTAATAAAAAATCTGTGTATTGGAAACTCACTGTTTATTTTATACTCTCTGTAAGATATATTTAAAGAGATACTAACATAAGATGGGTCAGGAGTATACCTCCCCTAGGGGGCCAATTTCACTATTGTTGTGTTTGATATATATATACTAGGTGATTCATCATGCCCTATGGGTACTCTTCACACCATTGTAAGGGGCTACACCCCCTTAACCCTTGCAAACTCTTGTGGCGTGCAATATTTTTATTATATGGAGTATTACCTCCAATCATAATTGTGTGAGTGGTTAAATATTGCACGGACAAAGGACGTGTGATGGTTAAGGGGTTGAAGACCCTTGCAATGGCATGAACAGTGCATGCAGGGCCTGATGAATCACTTAGTAGGTGCTGTGGTTGGGGGAGTGGTGGGTGCAGGGGTGCTGTGGGTGGGGGAGGGGCTGGTGAAGTGGTTCCATGGGTGGGGGAGGGTGTGTGGGTACAATGGGTAGGGTCCAGAGCCACCGCAGGTTGGGAAGAAGCAGTTACAGCGGTGCAGCGGGTGGTGGAGTGGCAGGTGCAGGGGTGCTGCAATACGGGGAGGGGGACCGCAGCCACCGCGGGTGCTGAAGGGGGATGTTGGGGGTGCCGCGGATGGTGCCCGGAGGTACTGCAAGTGGGGGAGGGGCAGGTAATGCTTCTTCACCTGGAAGCAGCTAAGCTGCTGTCCTCCCTTTGGCAGTGGCTCTCCCAAAGACTCGCACAGAAGGCAAGCAGCAAGTCACTATTGTTAGCGCCAGTGTCACAACGCGTCGCATTACAGGGAAGAAGATGCACTCAATAAACTATAGCTCCTAGCAGCCCTAAGGGCCAGAATGCTTTGGTGCTAAGGGCTGATGGGAGCTGTCGTTTATTTAGTGTGTCTAATTCCCTGTAATGTGGCATGTTGGGACACCGGTGCTAACAATAGTGACTGGCTGGCAGAACTGACTGACTTGCTGAATCAATGTAAAAGGTGAGACTGCTGTGCAGTGTCAGTGACACTGCACACCCACTGAACTGCACAGCACTGTCACCTTTTACATTGATTCAGCGTCCAAACATTACCCTCCGTGATATCACCCACTCTATCCATTACATTTGCCATCTCTGGTCTTCCAGGCCAGCAACCCAGGTGCTGTGTTGTGGAGTCAGGGCCTCTGGGGATCTGGGCACAGCTGTGGCGGGGAGGCACTTCTGTGACATCATGCGCATAGGAGGCTTCAGGGCTCTGAGAGTATGCGGAGCAGGGAGGGCTATCATACACATCTATGCCAGTGGCCGCAGCAGCTTTTGTTCCACCTGTGCTGCGGCTAGGGAGTGGGATTGTTGACGCCGGAGGGGGCAGGCGGACTGGCAGCAAGACATAGGATGCTGCAGTAAAAGGATTTTTTTTATCCCTATCGACAGCGCAGAACCTTGCTGCAGATGCAGAGACATACCCTCCAACAGTAAAAAAAAATTATGGTCTGTACCAATTTTTGGCTCTCCAAACTTCCATTGAAAGTATAGGAAAAGGGGCGTGGCCACATAACTGTACCCGTGGCCATGTCCCCTTTTAGAATTTGTACCGATTTTTATGTTTAAATTGTTGGATGGTATGTTGCTGCAGATGCAGTGAGCCTATTTTGGGGTGTGGACCTGGAGCTACAGCTCCATCATCCCCATTGTTAATCCTGCTCTGTGAACATACAGCAGCCAAAGGGCAGAGCCTCCCATTAGATGTAACCTGTGTTGGAGGGCGTTTCTCACCCAATCAGCTGTGGACTGGGTGTGATAGACCTGCCACTAACCCAATGAGAGCTCCTATCCACGCCCAGCGTTAGACACACAGGCACAGAGTCACAGATCTGAGCTATTATATAGGATATATATATATATATAAAATTATACTATATACAGATGTGTCCTCCTACTTTGTTACTACAGTAACATTAAATCGTACCTCTAGACGCTCCAAGTCATGAGCAAATTTACTAATGCTGGGCGTCTTTTTGTACAGTTTCCCCCTGAAAATGTGTCTTATTTGCAAATATATGCAAATAAGACACACAAGCAGACTCTGGTTATTAAAATGATAAGTGGCATGCATTTGAAAATGCAGACACAGCCGTAGATGCACAGAGAATATAGGCATGCTGCATATCATTTTAATCTGCAGAGACTGCTTGTGCATCCTATTCCCATAGTGATATGATTAAGATGGACTCTGCAAAAAAAGAGGCCCAACAATAGCAGAATTGCACAGGACTTGTCAGCTCATTCATGCCAGGCAGCTAGATGTATGAGGACATATCTGTATTTACTGTAACATCTGCAAAACTTAACATAGAAATTTGTCATAGATATTTCTATATCTTGTAAGTTTATTTTTCATGCACTCACTTTAGATTTTAGTTTTAATGAACATTAGATGTCCCCAAGCAATACCTGTTTTTTTGTTTCTTGCTCTTTCCTCCACTCTCACTTCATCATTTCCCCACTCTTTTTCTCTTCCTCTTACTCCGTCTCTCTTCCCCTTCATCTTACCTATTTTTCTTATCAGCATTTGATTTGGTATGCAGCTCTTATATCGACATTCAGATTGAGGATCTAGTCTGAATGACGACATCCAGAATGTCCTTAGTTGATTTGAGGGTTTAGGTTAAGCTGTGGTTAGGGTTAAGCTGTGGTAAGGTTAGGGTAAGTTTAGGGCTACAAATACCTGAATGCTCTGTCAATATGATGACAGTCAACATTGTGAATGTCAACACTTTGTACCACACCACTTTATTTTATTATATAGATTATCCTTAGCATTATCCTTTTTCTTTTCATCAATACTTTTGTACTTTTTGGGACTTCCTCACCTTTTCTCCTCTACAGAGTGGTTTCTCTTACTGTACAGTAGTGTATCCTTGTTTGCTTTTTTCCTTTCTTCTATACTGTATACAGTATATTTTTGATTGGGGATTCAGGGAGGGATTGAGGGACTTCGAAGAGGACGGCTTCCTGCCATTGGTAAGCAGTGTTAGTTTTGTCGACTACATTTTTGACTAAAAGTATTCATCAACTACAGTTTACTGTAAAGTCTAAAATTAGACTAAAATGAAAACAGAGATCCACTGACTAATTTTTAACTAAAACAAAGAAAAAAGGTAACTAAGACTAAAACCAAATTTAAAATCCTTGTCAAATTAACACTGGAAGTAAGGTTTTATAGTTTTAAAGAACAAATATGTGCTCTAGATATTTGCAGAAAATAAACATGACCTGCTGTGAAGGAAATAGGATTGTGATTTGCACTCGTTTGTTCTAACAAACTCAAGGCATTCATTTGTATATGATATATGGGAATACTATGGTAAGTCAGGCTCAGTATGTAACACATTCTCAGCCTACTGAGCCTAGATTACTAAACACATACTGTAGTTAAAGGTATGCAAACTTCTCAAGGGAATTTCAGAGAAAAGTTTTTCAGCAAAATCCACAACAGTATCATTAAACTGTTTGCAAAAGTTCTGACTAAAACATTGACTAAAATTAGACTAAAATGAAAACTGAGATCCACTGACTAAATATTGACTAAAACAAAGTAAAAGAAAAAGACTAAAATGTGACTTCAAAGCAACTACAATTCTAAGTAAATTACTAAGACTAAACTATATTGAAAATCCTTGTCAAAATTAACACTGTTGGCAAGGTCCCCCCTCACCTAAGGCCTACTATAATTTTGCACTGGTAGTAATGGAAGTCTTGGTACAGACTTTATTATTATATAGTATCATAGTTATTGAGGCTGAAAAAAGACAAAATGTAGTTCAACCTTTTTTTATACTTCTTACACTATTTTAACTATGTCCCATTTTGACATATGTTCTTTCTGGCTCTGGGCGCACCACCAAACTGGACAGAGATTTGATAATTTAAATATATCTTAATTGTCCGAATCTTGGTTCACTTATTTGTCTTCATTTTTCGATACCGAGACCAGTGCCGGGTCGTCCCTTTCTTTTCACCAACTAATTTAACTATACTAACCCAGATAAAGTTAAGTTAATAAGCCTAACTAACACTATAAATCATGCTTTTTTTAATGCATTCACTTTAAATGCTATAGCCTTCGATATTTCTTTCAGTAAGAAATTTTTCAAATCCATTTTTGAAAATATTGATTGGCTCCACCATTACTACCTTTTCGGGCAACGAATTCCAAATCCTTACTACCCTTACTGTGAAGAACCCTTTCCTTTGTTGGGTATGAAATTTTCTCTGCTCTAACCTCAGATGGTGTCCATGTGTCCTGTGTAGAGTTTTTCAATAAACAAATTTTCTGTTTGATCCTTGTATTGTCCTTTTATAGATTTGTAAATATTAATAATGTCTCCTCTTTGCCGCCTATTTTCTAGTGTGAACATATCTAACCTAGTAAGCCTTTCCTTATAATCCAGTGTCTCCAACCACTTAATCAGTGAGGTTGCTCGCCTCCTTTTCGAGTTCCAATTGTTGAATTGCATTTTATGAAAATTTATATATTCTGGTATTAAATTAAAACAAGTACTGGAGTAATTATAAGAAAGTACACAGAGATATACAGTATTAGTCTTAGTATAAGTACTTGCATAGGCAGTGACCTCTAACTTCATAAAATTAGAATTTAGAGGTTAGATATTTTGGACTGTTTCAAATGATAAACAAATTGTACATTTCACAGGTAAAGCAACACTTTGCAATAATATCATTTTACTATCATTTGTTTTTTCTCCTCTTTAAATGGTGGTAATGCAGCTTAGTTTCGGCTATTGTAAAGCTTGGTCTACTTTGTCTAACTTACTTACAGTAAATGTAATACATACTGGGAAACACCCGACAGGTCATCGCCTGCTTGTATAAATTCCCTGGGTGCACATATAAGTAATTTGATTATTCAGACAGAAAACTGAAAAAAAAAAAAAATCTTACAATAATATCACACCTTCTAAAGTATATTATAATCATCAGACGTAAAATTAAATTTGCCCACTTTGAAGCCAAATTGGTTTTTCTTGTCCTTGACTAGTTCACTTAAGCTATTCAAGACCAAACCCATATCCACAATATTGAACTGCATAGTTTCCTCATGAATAATATTTTTATTCCTTACATTTCCCAAGCAAGATGTGCCTAGCTTTGCAATAGCAGCAAATGTGTCAGTTTTACCTCGCTGGTACAGATACTGTATGCTTAGATACACATAAATCAGCCAGAGCATGAAAGTGCATATACTGTAGTGTAAGGTATGCTTGTATTTGAATGTAGAGTACAATATAGGCAATATTTTTTAATTATGAGTGCCTGCAATAATGGAAGTATCCTTGCATCATGTTCCTCATGAAAACAGTAATGTTACATTAACAGATTTACCATACTATCTTTTCAACCACTTAAATGATAATTTTGTTTCCCAAAAAATGCTCAGAAATTGTCGTTTTTTTAATGAGTGAATTAGGTGAAGAACATGTATTTAAACTAGAGATGTGCGGCGGGCACTTTTCGTGTTTTGCGTTTAGGTTTTGGTTCTAATTCCACTTTTGTGTTTTGGTTTTGGGTTGGTTTGCCAAAACCACCCTTTTGTGTTTTGGTTTTGATTTTGGATCTGGATGATTTTTGAAAAAAACATAAAAAAAACTGTTAAAATTACAGAATTTGGGTGTAATTTTGATCCTACGGTATTATTAACTTCAAAAACATTCATTTCCATTCCTTTCCAGTCTATTCTGAACACCTCACAATATTGTTTTTAGGCCTAAAAGTTGCATCGAGGTAGCTGTATGACTAAGCTAAGCGACACAAGTGTGCAGCACAAACACCTGGCCCATCTAGGAGTGGCACTGCAGTTGCAGATGGATGGCACTTAAAAAAACTAGGCCCCAAACAGCACATCATGCAAGAAGAAAAAGAGGTGCAATGAAGTAGCTGTATGACTAAGCTAAGCGACACAAGTGTGCGGCACAAACAACATGTGATATGCTGGAATTTGCCCAGATGTAATACATGCACAATATTGATGGCACAGGAGAGCATACCCCTAAACCAAACACACACATGGCAAAGGCTGTAAAATTAATTTGGATAATAATAACCCTTTTATTTGAAGCTATTATAATAATATGCAGAACAGGCGAGCGTTCCCCTACACCACACAGGGACTACCCTGTAAAAGTTATTTGGATAATACAGTAATATAAGAAATGTATATAACCCTTTTATTTGGAGTAAATAATAAACTGCACAGGACACCACCACTGGACTTATGGCAGCAAAAGACACCACCACTGGACTGATGCAGCACAATACAGCACAACTGGACTGGACTTATATGGCAGTACCCCTGGAGTTGTACGGCAGTGTCAGACATGATGGCACTTTAAAAAACTAGTCCCCAAACAGTACATGATGCACATAAGAAATAGAGGTGCAAGATGGAATTGTCCTTGGGCCCTATCTCCCACTGACCCTTATGTTGTATAAACAGGACATGCACACTTTAACAAACCAATCATTTCAATGACAGGGTCTGCCACTCGACTGTGGCTGAAATTACTGGTTTGTTTGGGCCCCCACCAAACAAGAAGCACTCAATCTCTCCTTGCACAAACTGGCTCTACAGAGGCAAGATGTCGACCTCATCCTCATCCTTACGATTCCTCACCCCTTTCAGTGTGTTCATCCTCCTCCTCACAGAGTATTAACTCATCCCCACTGGAATCCACCATCAGAGGTCCCTGTGTACTTTCTGGGGGCAATTGCTGGTAAAGGTCTTCCCGGAGGAATTTATAATTCATTTTGATGAACATCATCTTCTCCACATTTTGTGGAAGTACCCTCCTACGCCGATTGCTGACAAGGGTACCGGCTGCACTAAACACTATTTCGGAGTACATACTGGAGGATGGGGGAAATAGGTAAAATAAAGCCAGTTTGTACAAGGGCATCCAAATTGCATCTTTTTCCTGCCAGTATACGTACTGTCTGACAAAAAAAGTCACGTGGAGCGTGACGAAACGCGTTAGGACCCGCCTCTATACACCTGCTCAGGTGTCCCCATTTGGTGCAGAGCTCAGCATTTTTAGATGGCTTCGTTCCGGTTTCATCTCTGCTCTCCACAGCCGCTGTCATTCAAGCCGCACTCGTTAGCCGACCACGTACGGCAACCTGTCTCCTCCCCGCTGCATAGCTTTGTGGGCAACGCAGGATACCAGACCGGGGACGCCCGGTCAACGGACCAGCTCACTGGAGAGGTACTAATTATTGAATGACCCACCGGTAACACACCATCACTCTATCACAGCAGCTTTACTACCACATTCTGTGCTCTTGTCTGTGCACCACTAGCAGCACTACTTTTAACTACGGAATACGGACTTTAACATTATATGTTACAGCTGCAAAATGACTGACACCTTGAGACCAAGTTATTGAGGAATTTTCATGTTTATTGCTTTTTATTCAGTACACTGTTAATGTTTTAATAAATCTGATATCTTATAATTGATACGTTGGCTCTCTCTACTGATTACATCACATGTATTTCTGAAACCCAGCGCAGCCATCTTTCCTTGTTTGTTTATTTATAGCCACACTATTACACATATAGTACATTGGCTAGCGCAGGATTTCTGAAATAGGTTTTAACAATCATCATTTTCATCCTCTGCTGAGGCGCTTTCTTAACAGTAAATATTTTTTCGTACTGTCTGACATGCCTACTTCGTTGGCAGGTCCTTCAGTCCGGACCAGATGTCAGCACTCGCTACTGACTGCATTGCATCACCGCCAGCGGGTGGGCAAGGAAATCTTATCCTTTTCTTCGCAATCCCAGTTGCGTGAGAAAGTGAAGGAGGAGCTGTTGACGGAAGCAAATGAAGGGCTCCATCCACAAGTCCCACAAACTTTGCAGAATTGCCCCATCTTAGCTCCTCCTTCAATTTCTTCAGCTGTTTCTGCAAAAGCCTGATGCGGGGAATGACCTGACTGAAGCTGACAGTGTCCGAACTGACTTCACGTGTGGCAAGTTCGAAGGGTTGGAGAACCTTGCACAAGACGGAAATAATTCTCCACTGCACTTGAGTCAGGTGCATTCCCACTTCTTTGCCTATATTGTAGGTGGATGTATAGACTTGAATGGTCTTTTGCTGCTTCTCCATCCTCTGAAGAATATAGAGTGTTGAATTCCACCTCGTTACCACCTCTTGCTTCAGGTGATGGCAGGGCAGGTTCAGGGGTGTTTGATGGCGCTTCAGTCATCGGCACAAGGTGGCTGAATGCCGAAAGTGGCCTGCAATTTTTCGGGCTACCAACAGCATCTCCTGCACACCCCTGTCATTTAAAAAAAAAAATCTGCACCACCAAATTAATTGCATGTGCAAAACATGGGACGTGCTTAAATTTGCCCAGATGTAATGCACGCACAATATTGGTGGCGTTGTCTGATATCACAAATCCCCAGGAGAGTCTAATTGGGGATTAGCCATTGTGCAATGATGTCCCTCAGTTTCCGTAAGAGGTTGTCAGCGGTGTGCCTCTTAGAAAGCAGTGATACATAACGTAGCCTGCCTAGGAATGAGTTGGCGTTTGTGAGATGCTGCTACTGGCATCGCTGCTGTTGTTGCTGCTGAGGGAGGCCATACATCTACCCAGTGGGTAGTCACAGTCATAAAGTCCTTAGTTTTCCCTGTTACACATGTACACATGTCCGTGGTTAAGTGGACAGTGGGTACAATTGTATTTTGTGGGACACTGAGGACACTTTTTCTGATGTCTCTGTACATTTGATACCAGAGACACATTACCTCAAACAATTCTCTAAGTCTCACTGAACTAATGGTGGATACCGGACGCATGTCTAACACCAACATAGCTGTCAAGACCTCAGTTATCCACTTTTGCAAAGAATTGCTGCTATCATATTTCATCTTCCTCACAAAGGACTGTTGGACAGTCAATTGCTTACTGGAAGTAGTACAAGTGGTCTTTCGACTTCCCCCTCTGCGATGACGATTGACTCCCAGCAGCAACAACAGCAGTGGCAGCAACAGCAGACGTATCACTCAAGGATTTTTCAGAGGAATCCTGGTTAGGAGAGTACTCTTCAGTCTTGCCAGTAACATGGCCTGCAGGAATACTGATGTTCCTGACTAAGGAGGATGTTGACGTTGAGGGAGTTGATGGTGTGGCTTGCAGGAGCTTGGGTACAAGAGAAAGAAGGGATTTAGGTATCAGTGGACTGCTTACGCTCTTACCCAAATTTTCACAAATTGACACTTATTTCTGATGAATGTGCTGCAGGTGGCGAATAAGGGAGGATGTTCCTAGGTGGCTAACATCCTTACCCCTGTTAATTACCCCTTATTACAGATTGACAGAGGCAACACATGGTTTGACACCTGTTGTCCGAATTTGTGGATAAATAATTCCACACAGAAGAGGTGGATGTTTTGGTATTTTGCCCAGGCATCACAATGGGCTTCTTCATCCCACAGACAACAGGTGTCTCCCCCGGTGCCTGATTTAACAAACCACATCACCATCAGAATCCTCCTCATCAACTTCCTCCCCAGCACCAGCAGCACCCATAGCCTCATCCTGATGTACTTCAACAGTGACATCTTCAATTTGAATATCAGAAACTGGACTGTGGGTGCTCCTTCCAGCACTTGCAGGGGGCGTGCAAACGGTGGAAGGAACCACATATTCCTATCTAGTGTTGGGAAGGTCAGGCATTGCATCCGCCGACACACTTGGACTCTCCTTGGGGATTTGTGATACCATCTTAGCATGCACAGTTCTTTTCTGTGCTTTTTCCAGCATAACTATTTTCATTTTACTAGCGGGAGGATGAGGGCTTCCATCATCATGTGAAGCTGAACCACTAGTCATGAACATAGGCCAGGGCCTGAGCCATTCCTTGCCACTCCGTGTCATAAATGGCATATTGGCAAGTTTACATTTCTCCTCAGACCATTTAAATTTCTTTTTTTGGGTCTTTTTACTGAACTTTGGCTTTTTGGATTTTACATGCCCTCTACGATCACATTGGGCATTGGCCTTGGCAGATGACATTTATGGCATTTCATCTTCTATGTCATGACTAGTGGCAGCAGCTTCAGCACTAGGAGGAAGTGGTTCTTGAACTTTCCCTATTTTATCCTCCAAATTTTTGTTCCATTATTTTTCGGGAGTAGTATGACAATATGCGGTACAGGAGAGCATACCTCTACACCACACAGGTGAAAATAATTGGATTAAATATTAATAACCACTTTATTTGGAGTAAATTATATACAGCACCACTGAATTTATATGGCAGCACCACTGGACTGGATTTATACGGAATTATATGGGTTTATATATGGAATTAAATGGCAGGATTACTGAATTTATTTGCCAGTACCACTGGAATTGTACGGCAACATCAAGGGATTTATACGCCAGTACCACTGGATTTAAACTGCAGTACCACTGGACTGGATTTATACGCCAGTACCACTGGAATTATACAGCAATATCACTGGATTTATACGCCAGTATAACGAGAATTGTACTCCAGTATCACAGGAATTATTTGGCAATATTACTGTAATTATACACCAGTATCACTGGAATTATATGACAGTATCACGGGAATTATACACCTGTATCACAGGATTTATACGCCAGTACCACAGGAATTATACATCAATGTCACTGGAATTATACGGCAGTATCACGGGAATTATACGCCAGAATCACAGGAATTACACGCCAGTGTCACAGGAATTATATGCCAGTATCACAGGAATTATACGGAAATAGAACTGGAATTATATGCCTGTATCACAGGAATTATACGCCCGTATCACAGGAATTATACGGCAATATCATTGGAATTATACGGTAGTATCACAGGAATTATACGATACACCTGTATCACAGGAATTAAACAGCAATATTATATGCCTGTATCACAGGAAATATATGCCAGTATCAGTATATGGAGATTACACAACCCTTTGTAGTCTTGTACATTTCGAAGGCACTGACAACTGACTGTCTTAATTTTGACCCCTCATCCCAAGCATCTATCCATAGAATTTTCTAGTGGAATTAATTTTACCAAGCTATAATGTTTTTGAGGTTCAAAGTATTTAATAACACACAAAGCTTAATGTAGGTCTCTATTTTAAAAGTAGTCACCTTGTTGTGATAAATTATTATTATTGGGGGTCATTCCGAGTTGTTCGCTCTGTATTTTTTTCTCGCAACGGAGCGATTAGTCGCTAATGCGCATGCGCAATGCCCGCAGTGCGACTGCGCCAAGTAAATTTGCTATGCAGTTAGGTATTTTACTCCTGGCATTACGAGGTTTTTTCTTCGTTCTGGTGATCGTAATGTGATTGACAGGAAGTGGGTGTTTCTGGGCGGAAACAGTCCGTTTTATGGGTGTGTGCGAAAAAACGCTACCGTTTCTGGAAAAAACGCGGGAGTGGCTGGAGAAACGGAGGAGTGTCTGGGCGAACGCTGGGTGTGTTTGTGACGTCAAACCAGGAACGACAAGCACTGAACTGATCGCAGATGCCGAGTAAGTGTGGAGCTACTCAGAAACTGCTAAGAAGTGTCTATTCGCAATTCTGCTAATCTTTCGTTTGCAATTTTGATAAGCTAAGATTCACTCCCAGTAGGCGGCGGCTTAGCGTGTGCAAAGCTGCTAAAAGCAGCTTGCGAGCGAACAACTCGGAATGACCCCCATTATTATTATCCTTTATTTAAATGGCGCCACAAGGGTTCCGCAGCGCCCAATTACAGAGTACATAAACAAATAATCAAACAGGAAAACAGCAACTTACAGTTGATGACAATATAGGACAAGTACAGGGTAAATAAACATAGTTACATCAGCAGATGACACTGGAATAAGTATCAGGTGGCAGAAGACTGATGGATTTGGTGCAATTGAAGATTATTAAAGTAAGAAAGGATAAGCACATGAGGGAAGAGGGCCCTGCTCGTGAGAGCTTACATTCTAAAAGGGAGGGGTAGACAGACAGGGGTGACACAGATGGGGTACATAGAGAGCATAGAACAGAGGGTTAGGATGAGATTTGGCTGGGTTTGGTGAAGAAGTGGGTCTTGAGAGCCCGTTTGAAGTTTTGTAGAGAGGTGGAGAGTCTGAGGGGGAGAGGTAGGGAATTCCAGAGAAGTGGTGCAGCACGTGAAAAATCTTGGAGGTAGGAGTGGGAGGAAGTAATCCGTAGGCAGGAGAGTCGGCGTGCATTAGCAGAGCGAAGAGGATGGGTGGGAGTGTAAAGGGAGATAAGGTCAGAGCATAATCAGTTTGTTCAAAATGTGCACTAAGAACGTCAACAGTAGGTCCACAAAATCTACATTATTACAGTATATTTAGGTATTTAATACTGTATAATACAATTTTTAATCAACTCCTGTCTCACAGATAATGCCCATACATTTATATAAACTTAGGCATACCATACTATCCCTTTAAACTGAGACATTCATGAAGTACACAGGTTCTGTGGCTGACTGACTTCAAGCCTGCATTTCATCTGGTTTTAATCAGCCACAGAACCTGTGTAGTCCATGATTGTTCCAGTTTAAAGGAATAGTATGGTAAGCCTCCTCATATATACTCTGGACTGGCGGATCCATGGGAAGGTGAACAGGGCACTCGTCCCCATAACATACAAACACATCCCATTCCAATTATTCTTCGTGCAGGCAGCAAAGATTGGTGGGAGCTGCTTGCACTGGTCAGGACCTGGCCACAGTGGCCAAATTCAGTCAGATCGCACTGCTTCCCCACACCACAAGTGTTCTCCTGTCATCCTGCTGACAGTGCAGCACATTCTGGTTGGGTGGCCATGGGATGCAGGTCCCACTACCTGCCTCCACACAGCCCTGTATCCCCACGCTACATATCTCTCACTGCCTGCTCTCCATAACTGAGAACCCCAGCACCTCTCAGCAGCAGCACGGTGCCCCTTGATCCCAGCAGTAATGAGCACCTGATCCAAGGGAGGGCTAGCAGCCCCAACAGTAACAGCTATGTTCTCAGCCTTCTGGCTAAGATCAAGTGTAGTACCTGCTCAAGGGAAACACTTGGTGGAATACCTGTTCTTACACTGGGAGCATGAGAGGTCCCTAGTGTGGAATGGAGAAATACCTTGTGGAGTACCATGCCGGGGTGTGGCAATGGTCGAGAGTGGAGAAAAACTGGGCTTAGTATCCGTCGTCCTAAGAAGGAATTGAAATAGGACCCCTTGCATGGAGCGGGAATGGCCTGGTTTAGTATCTACTCTCATACTGGGGGTTGACCCTGGCACAGAGTGGGTATGAAGCTTGGTCTGGCTGGAGGTCAGGAGCAGTCTGAAGACCGAGGTTGCTATGTGCCCCTGGTGCTGGAAGAGCCAGGGGTGCCTGAAAATGCACTGGTGAAGCTGTCACACCATGCACTAGTATGTCACTTTTGCACTGAGCACCTCATCCTTCCTGTCTGCACCCACTTTCCTTTGCCCTGGCCTTTTGGCTATGGCAAGTGTAATTTTTACTTTTTCCCTGGCCTTTGGGCTGGGCCCTATTTATTCATTCATTCATTCATTCATTTATTCATTCATTCATTCATTCATTCATTCATGTGTTTTGCACTTTTTTGCACTACACCACTTTTTTGTGTTTTTCGTGTGTTTGTCGCGTTTTTTGGTGGGGTTAAGGTGAGACCCCTATGGGCCACCCTCTCCCCTAGTTGTCGAGGCCCTCTCCTTTTGGGGAGGGCTAGAGACTGTTTCGTTCCCCAGGGGAAAGCTACGGCCAACCCTGGGGATACTCGAGGGTCCCTGTGCGCTTCGGCAAGGATCGACCCACAGAACCTTTTTCCCTCAGTAGGCCTTTTGGCTCTGAGGGTCTGGGGAGTAACGGGGCCCTTCTCATTTTGGAGAGGGTCCAAGTACCTACGCCCCCAGCACGGTTTTTTGCACAGACCACTGCGTGATGAAGCCACGCACCTCGAAAAAAACAACAAAAAAACAGTAATAGTGATGTACTTGCCCCAGGGGAGAGCCCTGGCTGTGGATGTGCCTGTAACGACTAGATCAAGGGCACCAGCACCCTGCAGGACCACTTACCAGTTACCCTGCTGCCCCACCCATCTGCTCCGTAGACCAGGTCTTAATCCTTGGCCTGCCCTCCTGGTTCATGGCCTGCACCACTGTCGTGCTGGGTAACCAGGTAACTGGAGTTAGGAGGGGGAGATATACAAGGATAAAAGCATTTTTTAGACAGGCCCTTCAGCGTATCATGACCTCTAGGTATGATTATATTACAATTTCAATGCATTTTATATAGCACTATTCAGAACCTATGCGATACATTTAACATTTTGAATCCATGAGGAGGAAGCAAATTCTTACAAAAATGCACTGGAATTTTTGTTTCTGTTAAAATGCTAACAGCAATGGTTAAGGAACATCGGTAACAAGTGTAAAAGATATGTAACCACTGGTCAACCGTAGCATTATTAGCATTATTGGCTTTATTACAACATTAGGGATTTAGTACAACTATAAGCACCAATATTTAACCACTATTCACAGCCACTGTTCTGGGTTGAGCCACTCTGGGGACAATTTATCATAGTATATTTGTGGCTAAACGGGTGTTTTCAGGGGTTAGTTGCAAATAATAAGTAATTCCTGCATATAAGAAGGAGGGATACAGCAGCTGCAATCCTCATAGGTTTCTATGAGGGATGCGATGTTGCTAGGTTTACCAATATTCGGAATACGATGCATTCCTGAAATTGGTCCCTCATCAGAAGATGGCGGTAGCCCATTGAAGCCTATGGATTGCACTTGTAGCTAGCAGAGGGTTCCCTTGGAACCCTCCCCAGAAATAGCCTCTGGGCAGCGTGGTCAGAGCTGACTGCACATGCGCAGCACCTCTGGCAGCCCTCCCAGCACATCACAGGGATCTCGCCCAGATTATATTCAATATGCGATCAATGATAAATGTGTCCCTAAATCTCATTGAATCCAAAGAGAATATTAAGGATTGAAGAAAGTTCTCTAAGTATTTAACCGTTTTGTCAATAATTGGGGTGATCAGCCTTTTTATTTTTGTGTGTAGGCATTAGTGTTTTACATAACACAGATGAAATGGGCCAAACAACTATATAAGTTCTTCACATCACTTCCTGCCTATATTAACTATCACATGGACAGATTATGCTTTATTTATTTTTGTTGTCAGCAGTCAGTTAACCTACCCAGGCTTATAGATAGGGTGGTGTGTCCAGTGCCGTGGCCTCAGACAGTAAATATTCCCTAGATGTAACATTAAGGGACTGCAGCAGATATTTCCACCATTCATAAAAAGTACAAAAATCAGCCATTTGACATCAGGGCCCAAAAGAGTTTGGACTTAAAATGGGATTGGCAGGACTGGAAGTGGGAGAAGTAATGAATAAAGAGAGAAGAGTCAGGATTAATTCTTAAACCGCCCTCCCCTAAATGAAATATCTAGACCCCCCCCTGATACTCTGTGGATCTGCATTGTTTCCAAAAGATGGAATTACACCTCCATAGGACAATCAATTTGATAATGCAATCTAAAGGCCCCCATACATCAGCAATCACAAAGAAAAATAGCAGATTCTGAGATTTTTTTTAACCAGTCCTTGCAGATAATTTTCAGCAAAAACAGATCTGACAATCTTGAAAGGCTTATCAGTTTACTAGAGACGGTCTACAAATCTGCTGATTGTTACCATTCAATAGCCATCTATAGGCTCCCATACATCAGCAATCGATTGGGGCAATTTGCCAATTTGCAGATCATTGGCCCTCATTCCGAGTTGTTCGCTCGTTGCCGATTTTCTCTATATTGCGATTAGTCGCTTACTGCGCATGCGCAATGTTCGCAGAGCGCATGCGCTTAGTTATTTTACTCAACAGTTAGGTATTTTACTCACGGCATTACGAGGATTTTTCTTCGTTCTGGTGATCGGAGTGTGATTGACAAGAAGTGGGTGTTTCTGGGCGGAAACTGGCCGTTTTATGGGTGTGTGTGAAAAAACGCTGCCGTTTCTGGGAAAAACGCGGGAGTGGCTGGAGAAACGGGGGAGTGCCTGGCCGAACGCTGGGTGTGTTTGTGACGTCAGACCAGGAACGAAACTGACTGAACTGATCGCAGTGGCAGAGTAAGTCTCGAGCTACTCAGAAACTGCTAAGAAATTTCTATTCGCAATTTTGCGAATCTTTCGTTCGCAATTCTGCTAAGCTAAGATACACTCCCAGAAGGCGGCGGCTTAGCGTGTGCAATGCTGCTAAAAGCAGCTAGCGAGCGAACAACTCGGAATGAGGGCCCTTGTAAATTAGTTTACTGCTAATTCACATTAGTGGGTCATTCCGACCCATTTGCTTGCTACGTTTTCATGCAGCAGAGCGAATGGGTCCCTGCTGCGCATGCGCCAGCACCTTTGTGCGCCTGCGCATGCGGGACGGCCGACGGCCATAACAGGGCAGCGATCGCCTCTGCCTGATTGACAGGCAGAGGCGATCGATGGGCGGGAGGGGGCAAAACGGCGGTGTTTGGCCACCGTTTTGTAGGCACGGTCCGGCCAACGCAGGCGTGGCCGGACCTAATGGGGGGCGGGCCGCAGTGGCTGCGTGACGTCATACGCAGCCGCTGCGAGCCAGGGAGCGAGGAGTAGCTCCCGGCCAGCTCGCTAAAGCTGTGCTGGCTGGGAGTTACTCTTTAAGTGCTAAGGCATCGCTGCTGTGCGATGCCTTTGCACTTCTGCGAGGGGGGGCCGAACTGACATGCTGAGCGGACTAACCCCGTGCTAGGCGTCCTCCCGCATGTCAGGAAAGTTGATCGTAGCTGTGCAAAATTTTGCACAGCTATGATCAACTCGGAATGACCCCCATAGTGTGGAACTGGGGCCTCACAAGCAGAGGCATAACTATGGTTTTTGGAGCCAAGGGTAAGATAAGGAATGGCACCGGCCCCCTAAAAAAAAGAAGAAAGAAATTGTGTGTGTGCGCCGCAGATGCGCACCGAAAAAATGGGCATGGTCACATATATGGAACCTCTGAAGAACTGTATCCTCTGAGGCAGACGGCGTCTTCAGTTGGTAATCACTATTCATGTAGGCGATCCCATCGTCCAGAAGATGCCTGTTTGTGTAGGAATATAAACAAGGTCAGCATCATGCAATAGCAGTTCAATAAGACTCTCATCCTGTCCCCTGTGTCACATCCTGCCCCCTGCATCTCTCAGCCACACCATCATCTCCTTTCGTGACATCTCTCAGTCACACCATCACCACCCCCTGCGTCATCTCTCAGCCACACCATCACCACCCCCTGAATCATCTCCTAGCCACACTATCACCTCCTCTGCCGTCGTCATTCAGCACACCATCACCTACCCCTGCATCGTCATTCAGCACACGCCATCACACTCTGTGTGTGTCCCATGCGCTGGGAGCCCATGCTGCTGCTGTCAGGGAGACTGCACCGCACCTGAGCGCCCTGTGCTGGCATTCTGACAGAGAGGGCGGGATGTATTAAAATACATTGCCACCCCTCACCACCTACCACAGTGATGCTACTCGCATATGTACTAACATATGCGATTAACATCGGAATGCGGTAGACGATCCCACCTGTGATGTTGAATGGAGATACTCACACTGCTGGTGAGGGGAGGGGGACATGGAGACACACTGCTGGAGGGGGACATGGAGACACACACTGTAGGTTGGAGGAGGGGAGGATGGAGATACACACGGGGGTGAGCTGGGCATGGAGACATACACATTGCTTGTGGGGGTAGGGGGCATGGAGATACACTGGTGGGGGGTATGTTGGGCATAGAGACACACACTGGAGGGGGAGGGGTAATGGATTCACACACTGCAGGTGGCAGCATGGAGACACACTGGTGGAGGGAGGGGAACATGGAGAAACACACACACACATTGCTGATGGGGGGGTAGGGGGGCATGGAGGCACACTGGTGAGGGGAGGTGGAGATGAAGACATACACTGCTGATGGGGAAACACACACTGGTGAGGGGAGAGAGACATGGAGACACACACACACACACTGCTGATGGGGGTTAGGGGCGCATGGAGACACACTGGTGTTGGGAGGGGGACATGGAGACACGCACTGCTGATGGGGAGAGGGGGGGCATGGAGACACACACTGGTGGGGGGAGAGGGACATGGAGACACATGCAGTCAGGGTCACACACAAACACAGACAGAATTGCCCTAACCTTGATGATGTGTAGCCCAGGGACGTGCGGTGAGCTAAATGGCTCAGGAGGCACTAGCTAACCCCAGAGCCAGATTTGCATGCAATATATGAGCCAAAGGGTACATCTGGGCATTATTCACAGGTGCAGCATTATAAGCTCCTGGAAATCTGATGAGTTCTGATTAGAGATGTGTGGAAAGATACACAGGGGAGGCACTGCCTCACCTGCCATAGACTTTTTACTCCAGAGTTTGGGCTATAAAAATTATTAGAATAATGCAAAGAAGATATTTAAAACAAATTATCAGTATTTTTCATATATTTTATTCAGTCAAAACTCTGGTTTAAACGTAAGTATGACAGGAAAGTCTCTGCCTCACCTGCCTTACCCCACCGCACGTCACTGGCACTGTAGCCTCCAGCAGCTGCTCCCTCCTCTTCCACGCTGCCAGCCTGGGCCCAAGAGAGGAGCTCTAGATGCTGCTGTAGCCCTGCTCCCTATTTGGGTCAGATGAGCATGTGCTGAGCTCCACCAATCTGGGCTCAGCACATACTCCTCTGACCCCCATTGTCAGCAGGTTACTCTCTGCTGCTGCTGCTCATTATCACAGAGCACGCACCCGGCATCAGCAGCACATTGACGGAGGCGAGTGGGCGGAGCAGGTACGATGCCCTGGCCAGCGGCGCCCCCTTCTGCTGGGCCTGCCACGACACTCATGGCACGTGCCCTGCTCGACCCCCCTTAGTTATGCCCCTGCTCACAAGGGAGTGGTAGATTTTCCTGGTTTGGCCGCAGTCAATCTTTTATTCGAAAGCTGTATTGATGTTTGAAGGAGTGTTTCATGCGTTACTGAGAGCCACATCCTATCATTACTCGTATACATGGGGGTAAATTTACTAAGATGAGATTTCTATTTAAGATGGGATGTTGCCCATAGCAACCAATCAGATTCCAGGTATTATCTTCTAGAAGGTGTTAGATAAATGAGGAGTAGAATCTGATTGGTTGCTATGGGCAACATCCCATCTTAAATAGAAGTCCCATCTTAGTAAATTTACCCCATGGAGTATATGCATATATCTATATTTACTGAATAAATTCGAAAACCCTCACTGACTGACTGACTGACTGACTGACTGACTCACTCACTCATTAATTCTCTTACTTCCTGATATGTTAGGAAGATGAAATTTAACATAGGTATTCTGCAGGTGGGAAATTGGAAAACTACGTAATTAGAATTTTAATAAACCTCCCCTAAGGGGAGGAAAAGGGGATTGACATAATGATGTAATTACTGATAACGATAACGCCCAAATTAACAATCACATCTAAATTTGGATTTCACCGCCAATGTGTAGAATTTAATAAACTACAAAAATGGTCCTGTCACTTTTTACCATATCTGCTATGGGTGCTCCTCGGGTAACACTGTAAGAACAGGTAGCGGGAGAATAAGCTCCCAGTCCTCTTAGTTATATGTTCCATCCTCTGTACAATCGAGGTACGCATGCGTACGCATGCATTTGCGACTAATAGCATTACAATAGCATTATGGCAGTGCGCATTCCTGCAATATATTCACATCGCTGGAACGCCACGCTATGGCGAATATTTTGACATGGATGTGTGAGGACACATCTGTATATTTTGAAACAATATAGTACAAGTACAGGGTATATAGAGAAAACCAAGGGTTAGGTGCCATCAAAGGGAGTATAAAGTATAAGATAGTGTAAGTAAGAGAAGGAAAGGCGAGAAAGGGGAGAAGGCTCTGCTCTTGCAAGCTTACATATTATGGTACAATAAGTCGACAGTCAAAAGGTTGACAGTGTCTATGTTGACACCAAATGGTTGACATGCACAAGGTTGACATGGTCAAAAATTTGACATGGAAATGGTCGACACAAGAAAAGTGTTTTTTTTGTGTGTAAAATTTTCCCTTCTAGCACTTGGAACCCCAATTAATGTACTGCATTTCCTTGCTTAGCTCGCTTCACTCACCTTGCTTTGGGGGAGGTTATTATTCCCAATCATTGTCCACATGGAGGGTAAAGTATCAAAAAGTTGTACAAAAATGTAAAAAAATAAAAACCGCATGTTTTTCATGTGTCGTCTTTTGGCATGTCGGCTTTTTGACCTCGTCAACCATATGCATGTAAGCCATTTGGTGTCGACCTTTTACCTGTCAACCTATCAGCCAGATACCATATACCCAATATATGATTGAAAATTGTGATAAAAGAAGATGTAATACAATCATTTGACCACAAGAGGTCCTGTAAATTATTGCAAGCCAAATTTAGTTGCATGCAATCCTAACAGTGTAGCAGATAGCTGATAGTAGGCACAGTGTAATGTAGAGTTGTAATTACTATATTTATATTATGCATACTTAGTATAAACAGGTTTTAAATGCTTGTTTATTATTTATCAATTTCAGATATAATAATGTAAGAAACTTTGGTGCTTTCATTTGTGCTACCAGCCATAAGACGATTGAAATACTGTAACAGAATCCACTTTGTAAAATAGGAAATGATTCCTTATTTACAGTACAGTATATGCACCTTGCTGTATACTGCTAAGTAAAAAAGGCTACTTTAACCAGTCTGTCCAGCTGTTACCAAACTACAAATCCCATAATTCTCTAGCATCAATTGTCAGTTATTAATGTCTTTTAAAGCATAAGGTTGTAGACTCTAGGCATAAAATTATAAACAGATAGAAACCAGGAGAAATAGCGGCCTATCTAATTGTACGATTTAGCTTAATGTAGACTTATTCTCAGGGCACATATATGTGCTTACATATCTTTATAGCAATTTGTTTTATTATATTTCAAATTTCAGTAGCCTAATACTTTTTCAGCGAGATTTGAATTACTCTTCACTATGGATCATAAGTGTGACATGAAGGGAGGCCCATAGGTATTACATTATTGAGATATTAATTTAATAATATGTGGTTGGATATATATATATGTCAAAAATCTCCCCTGTTGCCTAGCCCAATAATTTTGTCCAGCACAAGGGCACACCAGGTTCATTATTCAATAAAGTACATTATACACTGAAGTCAAAACATCAGCATTGCCACAACACAAAAACACGAATGCACTGAGTTTGGCTCATATAATCGTGAATATTAGAGCAATTTATGTGATAATAAAAACATTTATTACAAGAGTATAAAAACATCAAATAAAACATCAGTTACTGTACAGTATATATACCGTATACAGGTTGAGTCTTAGCCCCTGTGCCAACTACTTAGAATCAGAACTCAAAACTGGAGAATATACTGTCACGCACTGGATCCCAGGGGCCTCATTTCTGGATTCAGTGGTGTTCCTTGTGGTTCTTCTGTCTCTTCGCTGTGCAGCTCCATAAAACCCTACACCCAGCCTCAGGTTGCTGGTGTCCTCACCTTATGGCTCTGTTGGCTCAGGTGGGCGCCACCATGTTGGACTGATGTCACCCAGTCTCCTGTCCACTCAGAACACAGTAGTTCCCGGTCATGTGACTGAAGGGACTATTCTCCACTGAAAGTATGATAATTAAAGCAGGAAGTTTTGGCAGTACATTGCCAGTACAACTACTCTCACAGAGATCTTAGGGGGTAATTTAGAGTTCATCGCAGCAGCAAATTTGTTAGCAGTTGGGCAAAACCATGTGCACTGCAGGTGTGGCAGATATAACATGTGCAGAGAGAGTTAGATTTGGGTGGGTTATTTTCTTTTTGTGCAGGGTAAATACTAGAGATGAGCGCCGGAAATTTTTCGGGTTTTGTGTTTTGGTTTTGGGTTCGGTTCCGCGGCCGTGTTTTGGGTTCGACCGCGTTTTGGCAAAACCTCACCGAATTTTTTTTGTCGGATTCGGGTGTGTTTTGGATTCGGGTGTTTTTTTAAAAA
This sequence comes from Pseudophryne corroboree, assembly GCF_028390025.1. Classification (NCBI taxonomy): domain Eukaryota; kingdom Metazoa; phylum Chordata; class Amphibia; order Anura; family Myobatrachidae; genus Pseudophryne; species Pseudophryne corroboree. Next base: position 221,060,077 of record NC_086444.1, on the reverse strand, counting down.
AACCCTAAAAAACAGCTTAAATCATAGAATTTGGGGGTAATTTTGATCCCAAAGTATTATTAACCTCAAAAAACATAATTTACACTCATTTTCAGCCTATTCTGAACACATCACACCTCACAATATTATTTTTAGTCCTAAAATTTGCACCGAGGTCGCTGTGTGAGTAAGATAAGCGACCCTAGTGGCCGACACAAACACCGGGCCCATCTAGGAGTGGCACTGCAGTGTCACGCAGGATGGCCCTTCCAAAAAACCCTCCCCAAACAGCACATGACGCAAAGAAAAAAAGAGGCGCAATGAGGTAGCTGACTGTGTGAGTAAGATTAGCGACCCTAGTGGCCGACACAAACACCGGGCACATCTAGGAGTGGCACTGCAGTGTCACGCAGGATGTCCCTTCCAAAAAACCCTCCCCAAACAGCACATGACGCAAAGAAAAAAAGAGGCGCAATGAGGTAGCTGTGTGAGTAAGATTAGCGACCCTAGTGGCCGACACAAACACCGGGCCCATCTAGGAGTGGCACTGCAGTGTCACGCAGGATGTCCCTTCCAAAAAACCCTCCCCAATCAGCACATGATGCAAAGAAAAAGAAAAGAAAAAAGAGGTGCAAGATGGAATTATCCTTGGGCCCTCCCACCCACCCTTATGTTGTATAAACAAAACAGGACATGCACACTTTAACCAACCCATCATTTCAGTGACAGGGTCTGCCACACGACTGTGACTGATATGACGGGTTGGTTTGGACCCCCCCCAAAAAAGAAGCAATTAATCTCTCCTTGCACAAACTGGCTCTACAGAGGCAAGATGTCCACCTCTTCTTCACCCTCCGATATATCACCGTGTACATCCCCCTCCTCACAGATTATCAATTCGTCCCCACTGGAATCCACCATCTCAGCTCCCTGTGTACTTTGTGGAGGCAATTGCTGCTGGTCAATGTCTCCGCGGAGGAATTGATTATAATTCATTTTAATGAACATCATCTTCTCCACATTTTCTGGATGTAACCTCGTACGCCGATTGCTGACAAGGTGAGCGGCGGCACTAAACACTCTTTCGGAGTACACACTTGTGGGAGGGCAACTTAGGTAGAATAAAGCCAGTTTGTGCAAGGGCCTCCAAATTGCCTCTTTTTCCTGCCAGTATAAGTACGGACTGTGTGACGTGCCTACTTGGATGCGGTCACTCATATAATCCTCCACCATTCTATCAATGTTGAGAGAATCATATGCAGTGACAGTAGACGACATGTCCGTAATCGTTGTCAGGTCCTTCAGTCCGGACCAGATGTCAGCATCAGCAGTCGCTCCAGACTGCCCTGCATCACCGCCAGCGGGTGGGCTCGGAATTCTGAGCCTTTTCCTCGCACCCCCAGTTGCGGGAGAATGTGAAGGAGGAGATGTTGACAGGTCGCGTTCCGCTTGACTTGACAATTTTGTCACCAGCAGGTCTTTCAACCCCAGCAGACCTGTGTCTGCCGGAAAGAGAGATCCAAGGTAGGCTTTAAATCTAGGATCGAGCACGGTGGCCAAAATGTAGTGCTCTGATTTCAACAGATTGACCACCCGTGAATCCTTGTTAAGCGAATTAAGGGCTGCATCCACAAGTCCCACATGCCTAGCGGAATCGCTCCGTGTTAGCTCCTTCTTCAATGCCTCCAGCTTCTTCTGCAAAAGCCTGATGAGGGGAATGACCTGACTCAGGCTGGCAGTGTCTGAACTGACTTCACGTGTGGCAAGTTCAAAGGGCATCAGAACCTTGCACAACGTTGAAATCATTCTCCACTGCACTTGAGACAGGTGCATTCCACCTACTATATCGTGCTCAATTGTATAGGCTTGAATGGCCTTTTGCTGCTCCTCCAACCTCTGAAGCATATAGAGGGTTGAATTCCACCTCGTTACCACTTCTTGCTTCAGATGATGGCAGGGCAGGTTCAGTAGTTTTTGGTGGTGCTCCAGTTTTCTGTACGTGGTGCCTGTACGCCGAAAGTGTCCCGCAATTCTTCTGGCCACCGACAGCATCTCTTGCACGCCCCTGTCGTTTTTTAAAAAATTCTGCACCACCAAATTCAAGGTATGTGCAAAACATGGGACGTGCTGGAATTGGCCCAGATTTAATGCACACACAATATTGCTGGCGTTGTCCGATGCCACAAATCCACAGGAGAGTCCAATTGGGGTAAGCCATTCCGCGATGATCTTCCTCAGTTGCCGTAAGAGGTTTTCAGCTGTGTGCGTATTCTGGAAAGCGGTGATACAAAGCGTAGCCTGCCTAGGAAAGAGTTGGCGTTTGCGAGATGCTGCTACTGGTGCCGCCGCTGCTGTTCTTGCGGCGGGAGTCCATACATCTACCCAGTGGGCTGTCACAGTCATATAGTCCTGACCCTGCCCTGCTCCACTTGTCCACATGTCCGTGGTTAAGTGGACATTGGGTACAGCTGCATTTTTTAGGACACTGGTGACTCTTTTTCTGAGGTCTGTGTACATTTTCGGTATCGCCTGCCTAGAGAAATGGAACCTAGATGGTATTTGGTACCGGGGACACAGTACCTCCAACAAGTCTCTAGTTGGCTCTGCAGTAATGATGGATACCGGAACCACGTTTCTCACCACCCAGGATGCCAAGGCCTCAGTTATCCGCTTTGCAGTAGGATGACTGCTGTGATATTTCATCTTCCTCGCAAAGGACTGTTGAACAGTCAATTGCTTACTGGAAGTAGTACAAGTGGGCTTACGACTTCCCCTCTGGGATGACCATCGACTCCCAGCGGCAACAACAGCAGCTCCAGCAGCAGTAGGCGTTACACGCAAGGATGCATCGGAGGAATCCCAGGCAGGAGAGGACTCGTCAGACTTGCCAGTGACATGGCCTGCAGGACTATTGGCATTTCTGGGGAAGGAGGAAATTGACACTGAGGGAGTTGGTGGGGTGGTTTGCGTGAGCTTGGTTACAAGAGGAAGGGATTTACTGGTCAGTGGACTGCTTCCGCTGTCACCCAAAGTTTTTGAACTTGTCACTGACTTATTATGAATGCGCTGCAGGTGACGTATAAGGGAGGATGTTCCGAGGTGGTTAACGTCCTTACCCCTACTTATTACAGCTTGACAAAGGGAACACACGGCTTGACACCTGTTGTCCGCATTTCTGGTGAAATACCTCCACACCGAAGAGCTGATTTTTTTGGTATTTTCACCTGGCATGTCAACGGCCATATTCCTCCCACGGACAACAGGTGTCTCCCCGGGTGCCTGACTTAAACAAACCACCTCACCATCAGAATCCTCCTGGTCAATTTCCTCCCCAGCGCCAGCAACACCCATATCCTCCTCATCCTGGTGTACTTCAACACTGACATCTTCAATCTGACTATCAGGAACTGGACTGCGGGTGCTCCTTCCAGCACTTGCAGGGGGCATGCAAATAGTGGAAGGCGCATGCTCTTCACGTCCAGTGTTGGGAAGGTCAGGCATCGCAAACGACACAATTGGACTCTCCTTGTGGATTTGGGATTTCAAAGAACGCACAGTTCTTTGCGGTGCTTTTGCCAGCTTGAGTCTTTTCAGTTTTCTAGCGAGAGGCTGAGTGCTTCCATCCTCATGTGAAGCTGAACCACTAGCCATGAACATAGGCCAGGGCCTCAGCCGTTCCTTGCCACTCCGTGTGGTAAATGGCATATTGGCAAGTTTACGCTTCTCCTCCGACAATTTTATTTTAGGTTTTGGAGTCCTTTTTTTTCTGATATTTGGTGTTTTGGATTTGACATGCTCTGTACTATGACATTGGGCATCGGCCTTGGCAGACGACGTTGCTGGCATTTCATCGTCTCGGCCATGACTAGTGGCAGCAGCTTCAGCACGAGGTGGAAGTGGATCTTGATCTTTCCCTAATTTTGGAACCTCAACTTTTTTGTTCTCCATATTTTATAGGCAGAACTAAAAGGCACCTCAGGTAAACAATGGAGATGGATGGATTGGATACTAGTATACAATTATGGACGGACTGCCACGGTTAGGTGGTATAAAAAAACCACGGTTAGGTGGTATATATTATAATAATAATACAATTATGGATGGACGGACTGCCTGCCGACTGCCGACACAGAGGTAGCCACAGCCGTGAACTACCGCACTGTACACTGGTTGATAAAGAGATAGTAGTATACTCGTAACAACTAGTATGACACTATGACGACGGTATAAAGAATGAAAAAAAAACCACGGTTAGGTGGTATATATTATAATAATAATACAATTATGGATGGACGGACTGCCTGCCGACTGCCGACACAGAGGTAGCCACAGCCGTGAACTACCGCACTGTACACTGGTTGATAAAGAGATAGTAGTATACTCGTAACAACTAGTATGACACTATGACGACGGTATAAAGAATGAAAAAAAAACCACGGTTAGGTGGTATATATTATAATAATAATACAATTATGGATGGACGGACTGCCTGCCGACTGCCGACACAGAGGTAGCCACAGCCGTGAACTACCGCACTGTACACTGGTTGATAAAGAGATAGTAGTATACTCGTAACAACTAGTATGACACTATGACGACGGTATAAAGAATGAAAAAAAAACCACGGTTAGGTGGTATATATTATAATAATAATACAATTATGGATGGACGGACTGCCTGCCGACTGCCGACACAGAGGTAGCCACAGCCGTGAACTACCGCACTGTACACTGGTTGATAAAGAGATAGTAGTATACTCGTAACAACTAGTATGACACTATGACGACGGTATAAAGAATGAAAAAAAACCACGGTTAGGTGGTATATATTATAATAATAATACAATTATGGATGGACGGACTGCCTGCCGACTGCCGACACAGAGGTAGCCACAGCCGTGAACTACCGCACTGTACACTGGTTGATAAAGAGATAGTAGTATACTCGTAACAACTAGTATGACACTATGACGACGGTATAAAGAATGAAAAAAAAACCACGGTTAGGTGGTATATATTATAATAATAATACAATTATGGATGGACGGACTGCCTGCCGACTGCCGACACAGAGGTAGCCACAGCCGTGAACTACCGCACTGTACACTGGTTGATAAAGAGATAGTAGTATACTCGTAACAACTAGTATGACACTATGACGACGGTATAAAGAATGAAAAAAAAACCACGGTTAGGTGGTATATATTATAATAATAATACAATTATGGATGGACGGACTGCCTGCCGACTGCCGACACAGAGGTAGCCACAGCCGTGAACTACCGCACTGTACACTGGTTGATAAAGAGATAGTAGTATACTCGTAACAACTAGTATGACACTATGACGACGGTATAAAGAATGAAAAAAAAACCACGGTTAGGTGGTATATATTATAATAATAATACAATTATGGATGGACGGACTGCCTGCCGACTGCCGACACAGAGGTAGCCACAGCCGTGAACTACCGCACTGTACACTGGTTGATAAAGAGATAGTAGTATACTCGTAACAACTAGTATGACACTATGACGACGGTATAAAGAATGAAAAAAAAACCACGGTTAGGTGGTATATATTATAATAATAATACAATTATGGATGGACGGACTGCCTGCCGACTGCCGACACAGAGGTAGCCACAGCCGTGAACTACCGCACTGTACACTGGTTGATAAAGAGATAGTAGTATACTCGTAACAACTAGTATGACACTATGACGACGGTATAAAGAATGAAAAAAAAACCACGGTTAGGTGGTATATATTATAATAATAATACAATTATGGATGGACGGACTGCCTGCCGACTGCCGACACAGAGGTAGCCACAGCCGTGAACTACCGCACTGTACACTGGTTGATAAAGAGATAGTAGTATACTCGTAACAACTAGTATGACACTATGACGACGGTATAAAGAATGAAAAAAAAACCACGGTTAGGTGGTATATATTATAATAATAATACAATTATGGATGGACGGACTGCCTGCCGACTGCCGACACAGAGGTAGCCACAGCCGTGAACTACCGCACTGTACACTGGTTGATAAAGAGATAGTAGTATACTCGTAACAATTAGGATGACACTATGACGGTATAAAGAATGAAAAAAAAACCACGGTTAGGTGGTAGGTATATAATAATAAATAATACAATTCTGGTCGGACGGACTGCCTGCCGTGTGCCGACACAGAGGTAGCCACAGCCGTGAACTACCGCACTGTACACTGGTTGATAAAGAGATAGTAGTATACTCGTAACAATTAGGATGACACTATGACGGTATAAAGAATGAAAAAAAAACCACGGTTAGGTGGTAGGTATATAATAATAAATAATACAATTCTGGTCGGACGGACTGCCTGCCGTGTGCCGACACAGAGGTAGCCACAGCCGTGAACTACCGCACTGTACACTGGTTGATAAAGAGATAGTAGTATACTCGTAACAATTAGGATGACACTATGACGGTATAAAGAATGAAAAAAAAACCACGGTTAGGTGGTAGGTATATAATAATAAATAATACAATTCTGGTCGGACGGACTGCCTGCCGTGTGCCGACACAGAGGTAGCCACAGCCGTGAACTACCGCACTGTACACTGGTTGATAAAGAGATAGTAGTATACTCGTAACAATTAGGATGACACTATGACGGTATAAAGAATGAAAAGAAAAACCACGGTTAGGTGGTAGGTATATAATAATAAATAATACAATTCTGGTCGGACGGACTGCCTGCCGTGTGCCGACACAGAGGTAGCCACAGCCGTGAACTACCGCACTGTACACTGGTTGATAAAGAGATAGTAGTATACTCGTAACAATTAGGATGACACTATGACGGTATAAAGAATGAAAAAAAAACCACGGTTAGGTGGTAGGTATATAATAATAAATAATACAATTCTGGTCGGACGGACTGCCTGCCGTGTGCCGACACAGAGGTAGCCACAGCCGTGAACTACCGCACTGTACTGTGTCTGCTGCTAATATAGACTGGTTGATATTTAAAGAGATATTAGTAGTATACAACAATACTATACTGGTGGTCAGGCACTGGTCACCACTCCTGCAGCAAAAGTGTGCACTGTTAATTAATATAATTGTACTCCTGGCTCCTGCTAACAACCTGCAGTGCTCCCCAGTCTCCCCCACAATTAATTATAAGCTTTTAATTTATACATTGATGACTGTGCAGCACACTGGGCTGAGCTGAGTGCACACAGACTGAGTCACACTGTGTGACTGACTGTGCTGTGTATCGTTTTTTTTTCAGGCAGAGAACGGATATAGCAGAGAGAAGTGAACGGATATATTATATTAAATAAAAGTTAACTAGCTGCTGCACTGGTCACTGACTGTGGTAAACTAACTCTGTCTGCGACTCTGCACAATCTCTCTCTATCTAATCTATCTATCTCTATTCTAATGGAGAGGACGCCAGACACGTCCTCTCCCTATCAATCTCAATGCACGAGTGAAAATGGCGGCGACGCGCGGCTCCTTATATAGAATCCGAGTCTCGCGATAGAATCCGAGCCTCGCGAGAATCCGACAGCGTCATGATGACGTTCGGGCGCGCTCGGGTTAACCGAGCAAGGCGGGAAGATCCGAGTCGCTCGGACCCGTGGAAAAAAAAGTGAAGTTCGTGCGGGTTCGGATTCAAAGAAACCGAACCCGCTCATCTCTAGTAAATATACTGGCTGCTTTATTTTTACACTGCAATTTAGATTTCAGTTTGAACACACCCCACCCAAATCTAACTCTCTCTGCACATGTTATATCTGCCCCCTGCAGCGCACATTGCGGGTAATTCCAAGTTGATCGCAGCAGGAATTTTGTTAGCAGTTGGGCAAAACCATGTGCACTGCAGGGGAGGCAGATTTAACATGTGCAGAGAGAGTTAGATTAGGGTGTGGTGTTTTCAATCTGCAATCTAATTTGCAGTGTAAAAATAGGATTTTGGTACTTACCAGGTAAATCCTTTTCTTTGAATCCATAGGGGGCACTGGAGTACTCTTGGGATATGGACAGTTCCGCAGGAAACAAGGCACTGAATAAATTAAATTTGGAACTACTCCTCCCCTCCATATTCCAGAGTACCTCAGTGTTTTTTTACTGAGCCGAACAGGAGCTATAGAGAGGTTGACAATGGAGAATTACATATAACAAAACGGACAACAATAAAGTTGACACATAACGTTACTGACAACTAACAGTTGACACCATAAACGATAGAACTTGATAATTTGAACCAGTCGGTTAGAGTGTGTTACCATAAGATCCCCTGAACTTACCACAAACCAGGAAAAACTGCTCTGGGTGGGCGTCCAGTGCCCCCTATGGATTCAAAGAAAATGATTTACCTGGTAAGTACCAAAATCCTATTTTTTTTCCATCCACTAGGGGTCACTGGAGTACTCTTGGGACGTACCAAAGTTTCCCCGTGGGCGGGAGAGCTGTTTGGCACCTGTAACACTAGGCAACCAAAGCTAGATGCTGATGCCGCAAAAGTATCAAACTTGTAAAAGTGCACAAACGTGTGCACTGAAGACCATGTAGCCGCACGCCAAAGCTGTGTCGTAGAAGCTCAACGACCAGCTGCCCATGACGTTCACACAGAACGTGTGGAATGAGCTGTTACTGATGTAGGTGGCTGTAACCTAGCATGAAGGTAAGCCTGACGTATGGTCAGTTTTATCCATCTGGATAAGGTCTGCTTAGAAGCTGGCCAACCCATCTTGGCAGCATCGTAGAGAACAATCAACGTATCCGTCTTACGAACTGTAGACGTTCGGGATACATAAACGCGCAGTGCGCGTACCACATCCAAGGTTTCAGAATCTCCTGTTAACACAGGAACTACTATTAGTTCAGTGTTTCCCAACCGCGGTCCTCAAGGCACACTAACAGTCCTGGTTTTAGTTATATCCACGCTTGGACACAGGTGACTTAATTAGCACCTCAGTTTTTTTGATTTAACCATCTGTGCTGAAGCCTGGATATCACTAAAACCTGCACTGTTGGTGTGCCTTGAGGACCGTGGTTGGGAATGCCTGTATTAGTTGATTGATGTGAAAAGAGGACACAACTATTGGTAGGAAAGCGGGATTCGTCCGAAGTTCCGCTCTGTCATCATGAAACACTAAATATGGTGGCTTGCATGACAAGGCACCCAAATCTGAAACACGCCTTGCCGAAGCCAAGGCTAGGAGAAAAATTTTTTCCAAGTGAGAAACTTAATATCCACTTGTTGTAAGGGTTCGAAATATAAAGACTGTAAGAAATCTAAAACCAGATTCAAGTCCCATGGCGCAGTAGGTGGAGTAAATGGAGGCTGTACTCTGAGGACACCTTGCAGAAAAGTGTGTACCGACGGCAATAGAGCCAATCTTCTCTGAAAGTAAATTGACAACGCAGATATCTGCACTTTTAGTGTGGATAAATGCAGACCTCCATCTAACCCCATCTGTAGAAATAACAAAAGACGGGATTACTTGAAAGATGAAGTTGGAAACTTCCGAGCTTCACACCAACCTATATAGGCACGCCAAATTCTGTAATATTGGGCTGCCGTAACCGTCTTCCTAGCTCGTAACATGGTTGGTATAACTGATTCTGGAATGCCCTCTCTTCTTAAGAGGGCGGTCTCAACAGCCACCCCATCAAACGCAGCCACGCTAAATCGGGGTAAAGGAACGGACCCTGTTGTAACAGGTCCGAACGCAGTGGGAGCGGCCAAGGATCATCTGTGAGTAGTCAGAGGAGATCTGAGAACCAAGCTCTACGAGGCCAATGAGGTGCCACTAGTATGACTGTGACGGACTCTCTTTTGATCCGTTTTAGCAACAGGGGGAGCAGCGGAAATGGTGGAAACAGATACACGAGGCTGTATGGCCACGTGATTGTGAGAGCATCCACCGCCACTGCCTTTGGATCTCTCGTTCTGGACACATACTGGGACGTTTGATGATTGTGGCGAGATGCCATCAGGTCCACTTGAGGGTGACCCCACCTCTGGGCCAGCATGTGAAACACCTCTGGATTTAATGCCCATTCTCCTGGATGAAAATCCCGATGGCTGAGATAATCCGCCTCCCAGTTGTCCACTCCCGGAATGAATACTGCCGACAATATCACTTGGTGATACTCGGCCCAATTGAGGATTCAAGCTATTTCCCGCATTGCCATGTGGCTTTTCGTTCCTCCTTGTTTGTTGATGTATGCGACCGCCGTCGCATTGTCTGACTGCACCTGAACAGTCTGAGACCAAAGCATGTGCACTGCTTGTCGTAGCGCATTGTAAATTGCCCGGAGTTCCAGGACATTTATAGACAGCAATTTTTCGTGATCCGCCCAGAGACTCTGGAGCTGATAATTTTGAACTACAGCTCCCCAACCTCTGAGACTCGCGTCCGCCGTGATAATTATCCAATTCCAGGCGCCGAACCGTTTCCCTGTGGTTAGATTCTGTACTTTGAGCCACCAGAGTAGAGACACTCTGGCCCATGGCGACAACCTCACCCTGCGGTGAATCTGCAGATGCGAGCCTGACCACTGTGCGAGCACATCCAGTTGAAATGGACGTGAGTGAAATCTTCCGAACTGAAGCGCTTCGAAAGCCGCCACCCTTGTGCCTAAGAGGCGAATGCACAAATGAACCGAGACTGTGCGTGGCTTGAGCACTAATTGTATCAGATGACGAATGACCTGTACTTTCTGTTCTGGTAGGTAAATTCTTTGATTTACCGTATCGAGAATCATACCTAGGAATTGAAGTAGTTGAGACGGAATTAGATGTGATTTCTTGAAGTTGACAATCCAACCGTGGTGAACCAGTACATTGTTTGTTAGCAACGCCTGTTGGAGGAGCATTTGTTGAGACGGAGCTTTGATGAGCAAATCGTCCAAGTACGGAACTATTATCACTCCTAGGGATCTGAGATGAGCTATCATCACAGACATCACCTTGGTGAATACCCGAGGCGCTGACGAGAGGCCAAACGGTAAAGCCTGAAACTGGTAATGGTTCTGCAGTATTGCAAATCGCAAGAACCTCTGATGAGGTGGCCAAATCGGAATGTGTAAGTACGCATCCTTGAGATCCAGTGCAATCATGAATTCCTGTGGCTCTAGACCTGCAATTACTGAACACAGAGATTCCATCTTGAATCTGTAGTAAGTGACGTACTGATTGAGACCCTTTAAGTTCAATATTGGCCTGACCGAGCCATCCGGCTTGGGTACTACAAACAGACTGGAATAATAACCCTGACCCTGTTGGTGTACAGAGACCGGAATCAAAACTGCTGCATCCAGCAGAGACTAAATAGCAATCTGCAGAACCGCCTTCTTGTCGTCCGACACAGGCAGTCCTGTCTTGAAAAACCGCATTGGCGGGAGACAGTCGAACTCTATTTTGTAACCTTTTAACACTAAATTGCGGATCCACCCATCTGTGGACGTCTGAAACTACGCCAACTGGAACGTCTGAAGGCGTGCTCCCACAATTGGAGATCCGAGATGGGCTGGGAGCCAGTCATGCCACTGGCTTGCCGGTGACCTTAGCGTCCTGACGAGTGGTGTTGATTTGTTGGAAACCACGTCCCCGATCTCGTCTACCAGGTGTGGCCGTTCCTCTGCCACGCCCGCGAACGGACTGAGGTCTAAAGGATTTGAACGCAGGTCCAGAATATCTCCTTCTAGGTACTTCGTCGTGCTGTAACCAGCGATGATGAAAGGCGAGAAGTGAGCTGACAGACGTCAGTAGAAGCTGTAGAAGCTGTGCATAGATAGTCCGCAGCTTCCCCGATTTGATCAGCGAGGTCATCACTTAAGGCAGACTTGAGTTCTGTTATCCATACCATTAGCGCCTTAGTTACCCAAATGCCAACCAACCCAGGTCTAAGCAACACCCCTGCTGCTATATACATGGACTTTAGCATAGCTTCTATTTTACAGTCCGAAGGGTCCTTAAGTGTAGTAGCAGTTGGTACTGGTATGGTTAATTTCTTTGTAAGTTTAGACACAGATGAATCCACCAATGGCGGATTCTCCCATGTAGCTGTTACAGAGTCTGGAAACGGGTAACTAGACTTAAATCTGCGAGGTATAGAAAATCGTTTATCTGGATTCTTTCGTGTTTCTAGCAACATCTTATTAAGAGATTCCGAAACAGGAAAACACATTGCAGTTCTCTGTCGTTTAGTAAAGATGACCTCATCATTTGTCAGATGCTCCTCAGTTTCTGTAAACTTCAGAGACTGACGCACTGCTCTGATGAGATTATCAATGCCCGGGCTGTCAAAATTGTCACCATCTGACTGCTGGTCTACTTCGCCCTCCTCACCCTCATCCTGCGCAGTGAGGTCTGGCATAGAATCGTCAGAAAGCAACATAGCAGACACTGGTAAATTATAAGACAAATGAAAATTATCCCTTCTACCCAAAGAGGACTTGGACTTTTGGTAAGGCTGAGACCCCTCCGATAGTTCTAGTGGTCTCACCCTAGACTCCGATCTTGCCGCCTCCCGCTCTTGCCGAGTGGTGGCCATTTCTGATTGCAATCCAGCCAGAACATCTGCAAGCATAGCCCATGGAGGGTCCGGAGATGAAACTGGTTTTGCAACCGGAGCGGAAATTGTATTTGTAGCTGAATTCACATAACATACTGTACATGTGGTAGATCCATCCGGTAACACACTGTTACAGACCTTGCAGTGAAACTGCTTTTTAGTTTTAGCTGGTGTCTTACTCATTATGCAGACAAACAATACAAAATACAAGACAGACAACTTGCCCAACTCAGTAAATAGCACTAAAGTGTCTATATATATATATATATATATATATATATCTGGCCAAGTGCAGTGCACGCCAGCAACATGAAACCTGATCCCCAAAATCCCCCTACAACCCTGCACCTTCAATGGAGTAGAGATGTAGTACAGAAAATTCTGGAAACACAACAGGAAAAACAGGAAGCATGGTTAAATATGCCCCCATGCTTACAGTATAACACAAAGTGCAGACTTATATCTTATTTAAGAGATTTAAATAAAAACATCCTTATGTTGTATTCAAACCTTTAGTGTAAGAAACATTATAAGTGAATCCTGTTAAAAAAGGCTTAATAGCCTATTCTAATACACATGCAGCGCTGCTGCTGCTACTAGCACACTTCTCCCCCTTGCTGTGTGCTTTCCCCCCCCCCCATGCTCCGTGTATCGCTCTCTATTACACGGAGCCGGGCTTACATACAAGCTGGAGAAGAAGCCGGGAAGCGGTCGCGGGAGCCGGGGAGCGTGTTGCATAGAGCCGCCTATGCATGGAGATCGTGGCCAGCGCGGCTCCGGAAGCGGCGGGAGGCATCTCTCCTTAGCGGTCACCAGGTAGCGGGCGCTGGAAGCGGCGGCGGGCGGCTCGCACCTAATCACGGTGTCCCCACGCAGCGGGGCGGCAGGGTGAGCTGACCACCCCGTCCCCAACATACCTGGACCCTGTGGTGAGGGGCTGTGACGGGGCTTCTTCTGTAAGATCCGTCCAGCCTTTCCTGCAGGTAGTCCTGCACGTGGTTTGTGAGGTAGCTCTTTTTAGAGAGGCCCGACACGCCACAGCTGCTTGTAGCAGCTTCCACTATCCCAGACCCACGCCTATTGGAAGGGGGGAAGGGATGTGGAAAAGTTAAAAAGAAGAAAAATCAAAAAATCCAATAAGTGTGGATAATCTCCACACAGCCTTGTTGCTCTGTGAGCACCGAAAAAACACTGAGGTACTCTGGGATATGGAGGGGAGGAGTAGTTCCAAATTTAATTTATTCAGTGCCTTGTTTCCTGCGGAACCGTCCATATCCCAAGAGTACTCCAGTGACCCCTAGTCGATGAAAAAGAAAATAAAGCAGCCAGTATTTACCCTGCACAGAAACAAAATAACATGTTATATCTGCCTCCCCTACAGTGCACACGGTTTTGCCCATCTGCAAACAAAATTCCTGCTGCGATCAACTTGGAATTACCCTCAAGGTTTTGCCCAACTACTAACAAATTTGCTGCTGCGATCAACTCTGAATTAGGCCCTTAGGCCCTCATTCCGAGTTGATCGTTCGCTAGCTGCTTTTAGCAGCAGCTAAGCCGCCGCCCTCTGGGAGTGTATCTTAGCTTAGCAGAAGTGCGATCGAAAGGATCGCAGAATGGGGTTATTTTTTTTTCAAGCTGTTTCAGAGTAGCTGCAGACCTACTCCTTCCTTGCGATCACTTCAGTCTGTTTAGTTCCTGCTTTGATGTCACAAACACGCCCTGCGTTCGACCAGCCACTCCCCCGTTTCTCTAGGCACGCCTGCATTTTTACCTGACACACCTGCGTTTTTTAGCACACTCCCGGAAAACGGTCAGTTACCTCCCAGAAATGCCCCATTCCTGTCAATCAACAGAGAGCCCTTAGGCCCTCATTTCGAGTTGATCGTTCACTAGCTGCTTTTAGCAGCAGTAGAAAACGCTAAGCCGCCGCCCTCTGGGAATGTATCTTAGCTTAGCAGAAGTGCGAACGAAAGGATCGCAGAACGGGGTTATTTTTTTTTCAAGCAGTTTCAGAGTAGCTGCAGACCTACTCCTTCCTTGCGATCACTTCAGTCTGTTTAGTTCCTGCTTTGACGTCACAAACACGCCCTGCGTTCGACCAGCCACTCCCCCGTTTCTTCAGGCACGCCTGCGTTTTTACCTGACACGCCTGCATTTTTTAGCACACTCCCGGAAAACGGTCAGTTACCTCCCAGAAACGCGCCATTCCTGTCAATTACTCACCGATCAACAGAGCGACGGAAAAGAGTCGCTAGCCCTTGGGTAAAACTGCATAGTTTTTTGTGAAAGTACGTCATGCGAGCGCACTGCGGCCCATATGGATGTGCAGATATGCAGATTTTTAGCCTGATCGCAGAGCTGCGAACAACGGCAGCTAGCGATCAACTCGGAATGACCCCCTTAGTGCCTTGGCTCCAGGTTCTTGCTTTGTATTCTGCACTTCAATTCTTACATCAGTGTTGCTACTGTGCAGTGAATATTCTGCTATCCTGCATCAGTGTTCCTGCACTGGATATTCTGCTAACCTGCATCAATGTTCCTAGACTTCATATTCTGCTAATCTGCATCAGTGTTCATACACTAGATATTCTGCTAACCTGCATCAGTGTTTCTACAGTATACTGGATATTCTGCTAACCTGCATCAGTGTTTCTACAGTACATTGGATATTCTGCTTACCATGTATCAGTGTTACTACACTGGATATATTGCTAATCTGCATAAGTGTTCGTGCACTGGATATTCTGCTAACCTGCATCAGTGTTTCTACAGTACACTGGATATCCTGCTTACCATGCATCAGTGTTACTGCACTGGATATATTGCTAATCTGCATCAATGTTACTACACTGGATATATAGCTAATCTGCACCAGTGTTCGTACATTGGATATTCTGCTAACCTGCTTCACTGTTCCTACATTGTAAATTCTGTTAACCTGCATCAGTGTCCTAAAGTACATTTGATGTTTTGCTAACATGCATCAGTGTTCCTACTTTGGATATTATGTTAACCTGCATCAGTGTTCATACACTGTATATTCTGATAACAGTAATCAATGGGGGTCATTCCGAGTTGAAAGCTCGATAGCAGTTTTTAGCAGCCGTGCAAATACTATGCCGCCGCCCACTGGGAGTGTATTGTAGCTTAGCAGAAGTGCGAACGGTTGTATCGCAGAGCGCCTGCAAAAAATTTTTGTGCAGTTTCAGAGTAGCTCAAAACCTACTCAGCGCTTGCGATCACTTCAGACTATTCAGTTCCGGATTTGACGTCACACACAGACGCACAGCGTTCGCCCAGCCATGCCTGCGTTTTCCCTGGCATGCCTGCGTTTTTCCGAAAACTCCCTGAAAATGGTCAGTTGCCACCCAGAAACGCCCACTTCATGTCAATCATTCTGCAGCAACCAGTGCGACTGAAATGCATCACTAGACCCTGTGCAAAACTGCATAGTTCGTTGTGCCCGTATGTCGCACGTGCGCCGCATACGCATGCGCAGAACTGCTGGGTTTTTTAGCCTGATCGCTGTGCTGCGAACAAATGCAGCTAGCGATCAACTCAGAATGACCACCAATGTTCCTACATTTAATATTCTGCTTTCACTGGATATTCCGCTAACCTGTATCAGTGACTCTGCACTGGGTATTCTGCTTACCCTGCATCAGTGATTCTATCAAGTGCATTCATACGGGCATACTGTAACTTCATCTCCCTCACCTCCCACTGGTCCACATGAGGACCAGCTTCATTAAGCCTTCAAGATTCACTAAACTACCAGTATGCCCAGCTAGCCCAAGTAGCCCCAACTCAAGTCTCAATTTCTCATGACACAACACCTGCAGTGCCAGCAAAACATAAAGTTAATGACTACATGGGGTTATGTCTGACTTCACACTGAATAGTCCTTACTTTTAGCTATGCCAATGGCAATTTAACATTCATACCGATGTTAACTTTTCTATGTTACCATTGCTTTTACATTTCTATGTAGCATCCTCTAAGTGTTCTCATGTTGCTACCAAAATGCTCCACTGTACACTTAAGAATAATAGTAGGAATTTGCCATATTTTACACTGCCAACTATAATCTATATAATCTTACAAATATACTATAGCTACCAAATAGTAGACAAGCAAAAAAACACCACATGTGGCGGTGCACCCATGAGAGTTAATAATAGGTAGACAAAACAAGGGGCAGAGAAAGGTACTCCCAGTTTTGAGGCACACAACCTACAGTATATTCAGTTAAATATACCTTTTAATAGATCTACCTTTAAAATTATTAATGTTATACTGCACTGTTGCTGGAGTTTGTTAGGAGTTGCAGCAGTTTGCATTCTTCGGTGGGTCCCTGCCATCATTAGGCAACCGGAACGATTTGTCATGTCTGCTGTAGTGGCTGATGGTCCTGGCTGTTGATACCAGCTGTTGCTAAGCAGCTGGGACACCTGCCTGCTTGGACGTGCAGTTGCACAGCTGCAGATTGTTTTCTTTTAAGGGAGCATAGCCTCCCTGTCGGTAATAGCTTCATCTCTGCATGGAGTGTCCTGCTCTGCTATTGTTGCTTTGAAGAAACTAACAGTTTATGGAACCCAGTTTCAGCTTTTTTATTTTATCTATTCTTACCCAGACCTGTGCATTTTGTTTTTCCTTATTACCACCTGATTAGTTTATTTCCTGTTCTCCAAACCTTGCTCCCAACTTATACTTCTCTTATCTTTGTATCACTACTAGTGTCTGTGTCTTTCTCCCCATTTCCTACTTCAGCCCATTCCTTGTGCACACCCAGTGTCAGCATTAACTCCTCTGTTGAGTCTTGGGGGCATTGTAGTACTGGGAGAACTTACTTCTCCCATGAACATCACCTGTTATAGTCTGCTCAGGTGTTGCATGGTTGCCTTGGTGTGTATAACAGAGTCCCACTCGTGCACAGTGGAGACTCCTATTCAGACACATTTCACTTCAAACTACAGTATGTCAATGGGATGTCAGCTGTTCAGTAATGAGAGCTTTCATCTCATAAAGGTGGTCATTCCGAGTTGTTCACTCGTTGCTGTTTTTCACAACGCAGCAATTAGTTGGAAAATGCGCATGCGCATGGTACACAACGCGCATGCGCTAAGTAATTTAACACAAAACTTTGTAGATTTACACAAGCTCAAGTGACGTTTTTTCATTGCTCGAGTGATCGTAGTGTGATTGACAGGAAGTTGGTGTTTCTGGGCGGAAACTGGCTGTTTTCAGGTAGTGTGCTAAAAAACGCAGGCATGCCAGGTAAAAACGCAGGAGTGGCTGGAGAAACGGGGGAGTGGCTGGCCGAACGCAGGGCGTGTTTGTGACGTCAAACCAGGAACTAAACGGACTGAGGTGATCGTAGTCTAGGAGTAGGTCTGGAGCTACTTAGAAACTGTAAGGAATTATTTAGTAGCAATTCTGCTAATCTTTCGTTCGCAATTCTGCTAAGCTAAGATACACTCCCAGAGGGCGGCGGCCTAGCGTTTGCAAAAGCAGCTAGCGAGCAAACAAATCGGAATGACCACCAAAGTCAGGCCATTCTGGACCTTTTTTGAATATTTAATGAGCATTTACAGATGCGTCCTTCCTATAGACTCGCATACCTCCCAACTTCTTAGTTGAGGTGTAGCCGCATACGACCTAAAAAAGGTGGAGTGGCCTATGCCTATTACATAATTTGTGTTTGCAGCAGCCATTTTGTCACACCTTTTTCCAGTATAAAATATTGCTCTTGGGTTCTTTCATAAAACTGACTTAATAGTGTGTAATAGATTATTATTTTTTTCCTCCCAAACTGGCCCATAAAAGTTTTAATATACCAATAGCACTGCACCAATAATTACAAGTTAAAAATGTATATTTGTATAGTCACAGTAAAAAAATCAGGCATTAATCAAACAATACCATTTTGCATTGTAAATATACTTGAAATGGCTTTTTTTGGGCTAATGGTTAAGTACCCTTTGTTTTTGAGCTATGCAAACATACATGTTGTGATAAAGAAACTGTAGTGGAAGCACACACTGACTTCTCCACTACGGCTTTACTTCATCAGGATGACCACAGACCAGCAACCATTGCATAGTAAAATGTTCATGGCCCTGTCACTGACTAACAGAGATCTACTCCCTAATCACCAGACAGCTTTCCCGGCATTGGACATAAACTTCAATCCCCCCAAACAGTCTTTTTAACCTTAGACTCCTCTTCCCTCTCCCAGACTGACAGGCAAATGACACTCCCAACTTGCCGTTAAATGGGAGCTCTTCACAGTTGCTCTGGTTTATTAATCACATGCTTTCAGTTGTCCCAGCCTATACTGGAGAACTGCACTGATATTAATCAAGCAGGTAAGGCACACATTTCCTATCCTCCAAATACAAAGATTTTCTGGGCGTAACAGGTCCCCCTTGTTCCTTTGTAGCACACTGCACTTGTGACTTACACTGGGTAAAAACTATGGGGGTAATTCAGAGTTGATCACAGCAGCAAATTTGTTAGCAGTTGGGCAAAACCATGTGCACTGCGGGGGGGGGGGGGGGGGAGATATAACATGTGCAGTGAGAGTTAGATTTGGGTGTGGTGTGTTCAAACTGAAATCTAACTTGCAGTGTAAAAATAAAGCAGCCAGTATTTACCCTGCACAGAAACAATATAGCCCACCCAAATCTAACTCTCTCTGCAAATGTTATATCCGCCACACCTGCAGTGCACATGGTTTTGCCCAACTGCTAACAAATTAGCTGCTGCAATCAACTCTGAATTACCCCCTATGTCATTGCACTTTAATAACAAAATACACACTAGTGTACAACCAGGGTCGGACTGGCCCACAGGGGTACCAGGGAAACCACCGGTAGGCCCCACTGCCTGAGGGTCCACTCCTTCCTCTAGGGATCAGGTTCCAGACTGTGCACTTGTGTTATACATGGTAAATAAGTTGCATTACACTGCACTAAACTATTGTGTATTTCAAGCCTCTGTGGATGCTGGCCACACACCCTTTGTAGGTTGACCACACCCCTAAGTATGGGCCCCTATAACTGCATTCCTCTGGTGGGCCCTTCATGTCCCAGTCCGACACTGTGTACAACAAATGTAAAAGTCATAATAAACCATTTGTAAAAAATAAATAAATATTAAGATAACAAAATGAACTTTTTTTTTCAACAGATTAAGCAGGTCACTGCCATCCTGGGCTTGCTGAGACCCACCTCTGGTGCATGTTGTTCTGTGGGGTGGTGTTGGCACTGTTGTAGGCTTTATGGGAGGTACTGGCTGCTGAAGTGCTATCTTTCTTCTCGGGTAAGTGTCCCAAAAGTTATGTACCTTAATTAAGCAGTGTAGCCTGAAAGTCCCAACTAGAATTAGTTTGGGAATCCATTAATCTCAGTAAATTATCGTGGAACCGATTTATGTATTTCCTGTATCAGAAGCAAGGTGTCTTGAAAACAGTTGTTTGAGTCACAAACTTAATTCAATGTATTGGCAGTACATTCCTGATAGTTTATTTGGGCATTCATGTGGTGGTTATGCCTGTGTGCTGTTTTGACATTGGTTGATTGGCAGGAAACAAATTCACTGTCACCATGAAATCTCCTCCCACAACAGTCTGACCATCCAACACTACTTCCGCAGCTTATTGTCTGTTGTCATGGGAACCTATGATAGACATGTGGGTAAGATTGTTTTGTATATGTAAATGTTGTACACAACATAGCATTTATTTAAAGTATGTTGTGTGTAAATGCCTTAAAACACTAATATATGGATGCAGTAACAGGAGGTTATTGTGCTGGAGTGGAACCTTCCCTGCCCTGCCAGCAGCTGGCTATCCACTGATAGCTGCACTAACACTCCTGTCACTCATTGACCCCCCATGGGTCCCCTCCCCTGATCTGTGCCCACTGGCCACTAGCCTCTTCTCCACCACTAATTTATTGATAAATCTTAATCTTCTTATATGTCACTTTATGTTATTTTTTTATATTTTTTTCATTTATAATACATACTATATATAATCACTATTCATTGAATCTTGTATGTCAACAGCACATCATAATGGAGTCATAATGGATAATAGGCAAAATAATGCTAAATTATTTTGTCCGCAATACATTATGACTGTAAATGATGTAATGTTTGCACTCTTTTCCTGCGTAGTTGACATATAGTAATTAATGAATAGTGATATTATTATTATTATTATTATTATTATTATTATCCCTTATATATATGGCGCCACATGGGATCCGCAGTGCCCAATTACAGAGTAAACAAGCAAAACATGAAGACAGTGACTTACAGTTTAATACAATATAGGACAAGTACGGGGTATATAAACATAGCTGCGTCAGTAGACAGCACTGAAATAAGTATCAGGGTGGCAGAAAACCAAAGGATTTGGTGCCATCAATGGGAGTATTGAAAAGAAGATAAGTTAAATAAGAGACGTAAAAGCACATGAGGGAAGAGGACCCTGCTCATGACAGCTTACATTCTAAAGGGGAGGGGCACACAGACAGGGGTGACACAGGTGGGGTAGAAAGTGAGCATGGACCACAGAAGGCTTAGGATGAGAGATGGCTGGATTTGGTGAATAAGTGTGTCTTGAGAGCCCGCTTGAAGTTTTGTAGAGGGGTGGAGAATCTGAGGGGGAGAGGTAGAGAATTCCAGATAAAGGGAGCAGCACATGCAAAATCTTGTAGGTAGGAGAGGGAGGAGGTAATCAGAAGGTAGGAGAGGTGGCGTGCATTAGCAGAGTGAAGAGGACGGGCGGGAGTGTAAAGGGAGATAAGGTAAAAGATGTCACTGGAGAGGAGTGAGTGAGGACTTTGTAAGTGAGTGTGAGAAGCTTGAAATGGATTCTGAAGGAGAAGGGAAGGCAGTGAAGGGCTACTAAGAGAGGTGAGGTGAATGTAGTGCGTTTGGTGGGGAAGATGATCCGGGAAGCAGCATTGAGGATAGATTGGAATAGAGAGATGCATGTGTTAGGGATGCTAGTCAGGAGGAGATTACAGTAGTCCAGTCTGGAGATGACCAGTGAGTGCATAAGGGTCTTAGAGGAATCCTGGGTGAGAAAGGGTCTGATTCTGTTAATATTTTTGAGATGAAAATGACAGGTTTGTGATATGTGCTGAATGTGTGGTTTGAAAGAGAGGGAGGAGACAAGGATTACTCCAAGACAGCGCACTTGGGGGCTAAAACAGCTAAAAATCACAAAATTTTGGGGTAATTTTGATCATACTGTATTATTACCCTCAATAACATTCATTTCCACTCATTTCCAGTCTATTCTGAACACCTCAGACCTCACAATATTGTTTTTAGGCCAAAAGGTTGCACCGAGGTGGCTGTATGACTAAGCTAAGCGACACAAGTGTGCAGCACAAACACTTGGCCCATCTAGGAGTGGCACTGAAGTTACAGACAGAATAGCACTTAAAAAAACTAGTACCCAAACAGCACATGATGCAAAAAAAGAAAAAGAGGTGCAAGATGAAATCGTCCTTGGGCTCTCCAACCCACCCTTATGTTGTATAAACAGGACATGCACACTTTAACAAACCAATCATTTCAGCAACAGGGTCTGCCACATGACTGCGGCTGAAATGACTGGTTTGTTTGGGCCCCCACCAAAAAAGAAGCAATCAATCTCTCCTTGCACAAACTGGCTCTACAGAGGCAAGATGTCAACCTCATCTTCATCCTCCAATTCCTCACCCCTTTCACCGTGTACATCCTCCTCCTCACAGAGCATTAATTTGTCCCCACTGGAATCCACCATCATAGGTTCCTGTATACTTTCTGGAGGCAATTGCTGGTACAGGTCTTCCCGGAGGAATTTATAATTCATTTTGATGAACATCATCTTCTCTACATTTTGTGGAAGTAACCTCCTACGACGATCACTGACAAGGTTACCAGCTGCACTAAACACTCTTTCGGAGTACACACTGGAGGGGGGGGGGGCAACTTAGGTAAAATAAAGACAGTTTGTGCAAGGGCATCCAAATTGCCTCTTTTTCCTGCCAGTATACATTTGAACTGTATGACATTCCTACTTATAATAATAATAATAATAATAATAATAATAATAATTATTATTTATTTATATAGCACCCTTTCTCCAAACAGGACTCAGGGCGCTTGGATGCTGTCACTCATATAATCCTCCACCATTCTTTCAATGGTGACAACAGAATCATATGCAGTGACAGTAGACATGTCAGTAATCGTTGGCAGGTCCTTCAGTCTGGACCAGATGTCAGATTTCACTCCTGACTGACCTGCATCACTGCCAGCAGGTGGGCTAGGAAATCTTATCCTTTTCCTTGCAGCCCCAGTGGCGGGAAAAATTGAAGGAGGAGCTGTTGACGGGTCACATTCCGCTTGAGTTGACAATTTACTCACCAGCAGGTTTTTGCACCTCTGCACACTTGTGTCTGCCGGTAAAAGAGATACAACGTAGGCTTTAAACATAGGATCAAGCACGGTGGCCAAAATGTAGTGCTTTCATTTCAACAGATTGACCACCCTTGAATTCTGGCAAAGCGATTGAAGGGCTCCATCCACAAGTCCCACATACTTTGCGGAATTGCTCCATCTTAGCTCCTCCTTCAATTTCTCCAGTTACTTACATAAAGCCTGATGAGGGGAATGACCTGACTCAAGCTGGCAGTGTCTGAACTGACTTCACGTATGGCAAGTTCGAAGGGTTGGAGATCCTTGCACAAGTTTTAAATCATTCTCCACTGCGCTTGAGTCAGGTGCATTACCCCTCCTTTGCCTATATTGTAGGTGGATGTATAGGCTTGAATGGCCTTTTGCTGCTCCTCCATCCTCTGAAGCATATAGGTTGTTGAATTCCACCTCGTTACCACCTCTTGCTTCAGTTGATGGCAGGGCTGGTTCAGGCATGTTTGCTGGCACTCCAGTCTTCGGCATGCAGTGGCTGAATGCCAAAAGTGGCCCGCAATTTTTTGGGCCACCAACAGCATCTCCTGCACACCCCTGTCATTTTTCAAAAAAATCTGCACCACCAAATTAATTGTTTGTGCAAAACATAGGACGTGCTGGAATTTTCCCAGATGTAATGCACGCACAATATTGGTGGCATTGTCCAATATCACAGGAGAGTCTAATTGGGGTAAGCCATTCTGCGATGATGTACCTCAGTTTCTGTAAGAGGTTGTCTTAGAAAGCAGTGATACATAACGTAGCCTGCCTAGGAACGAGTTGGCGTTTGTGAGATGCTGCTACTGGTGCCGCTGCTCTTGTTGCTGCTGCGGTAGGCCATACATTTACCCAGTGGGCAGTCACAGTCATATAGTCCTTAGTCTGCCCTGTTCCACTTGTCTACATGTCCATGGTTAAGTGGACACTGGGTACAATTGCATTTTTTAGGACACTGAGGACACTTTTTCTGATGTCTCTGTGCATTTGATACCAGAGACACAGTACCTCAAACAATTCTCTAAGTCTCACTGAACTAATGGTGGATACCAGATGCATGTCTAACACCAACATAGCTGTCAAGGCCTCAGTTATCCGCTTTGCAAAAGGATTACTGCTGTCATATTACATCTTCCTCAGAAAGGACTGTTGGACAGTCAATTGCTTACTGGAGGTAGTACAAGTGGTCTTCTGACTTCCCCTCTGGGATGACGATTGACTCCCAGCATCAACAACAGCAGCGGCGGCAGAAACAGCAGGTTTACCACTCAAGGATCCTCTGGAGGAATCCTGGTTAGGAGAGGAATCCTCAGTCTTGACAATGACATGGCCTGCAGGACTACTGACATTCCTGACTGAGGAGGAAGTTGACATTACGGGAGTTGGTGGTGTGGCTTGCAGGAGCTTGGGTACAGGAGGGTACAGGAGGAAATAGGGATTTAGGTTTCAGTGGACTGCTTATGCTCTTACCCAAAGTTTCACAACTTGACACTGACTTATGATGAATGCGCAACAGGTGACGTATAAGGGAGGATGTTCCTAGGTGGTTAAAATCCTTACCCCTACTTATTACAAATTGACAGAGGCAACAGATGGCTTGACACCTGTTGTCCAGATTTGTGGAGAAATAATTCCACACCGAAGAGGTGGTTTTTTTGGTAGTTTGCCCAGGCATCACAATGGGCTTCTTCATCCCATGGACAACAGGTGTCTCCCCTGGTGCCTTACTTAAACAAACCACATCACCATCAGAATCCTCATCATCAACTTCCTCATCAGCGCCAGCAACACCCATATCCTGATTCTGGTGTACTTCAACAGTGACATTTTTAATTTCAATATCAGGAACTGGACTGTGGGTGCAAGGACCAGCACTTGCATGGGGCCTGCAAATGGTGGAAGGAGCCACCTCTTCCCGTCCAGTGTTAGGAAGGTCAGGCATTGCAACCGCCAACACACTTGGACACTCCTTGGGGATTTGTCATATCATCTCAGAACGCACAGTTCTTTTCTTGTGCTCTTTCCATCTTAACTCTTATCATTTTTCTAGTGGGAGCATGAGGGCTTCCATTGTTATGTGAAGCTGAACCACTAGTCATGAACATAGGCCAGGGCCTTAGCCATTCCTTGACACTCTGTGTTGTAAATGTCATATTGGCAAGTCTACATTCTCCTCAGACCATTTAAATTTCTTTTTTTGGGTCTTTTTACTGAACTTTGGCTTTTTGGATTTTACATGCCCTCTACTATCACAATGGGCATCGGCCTTGGCAGACGATGTTGATGGCATTTCATTGTCTATGTCATGGCTAGTGGCAGCAGCTTCAGCACTAGGAGAAAGTGGTTCTTGATATTTTCCTATTTTATTCTCCAAATGTTTGTTCTCCATTATTTTTCTGAAGTCATATAACACAATATGCAGCACAAGCGAGCGTACCCCTAAACTACAGGGCAAAACCTGTAAAAATTATTTGGATTAAATATTAATAACCCCTTATTTGGAGTAAATAATGTACAGCACAGGACAGCACCACTGAATTTACATGGTAGCACCACTGGACTGGATTTATATGGAATTATATGGATTTATATGGAATTTTACGGCAGATAACTGGAATTATATGGCAGTAATCCAAGAATTATATGGCAATATCACAGGAATTATGCACCAGTATCACAGAAATTATACGCCAGTATCACGTGAATTATATGGCAGTATCACAGGAATTATGACAGTATTCCAAGAATTATATGGCAATACAGTATCACAGGAATTATACAGCAGTGTAACAGGAATTATACGCCAGTATCACAGGAATTATATGGCAGTATCACAGGAATTATATGCCAGTATTCCAAGAATTATGCAGCAGTGTCACAGGAATTATACGCCAGTATCACGGGAATTATAAGGCAATATCACAATAAATTATTCAGCAATATTATAGGAATTATACGTAACTATTCCGAGAATTATACGGCAATATCACAGGAATTATTCGGCAATATTATAGGAATTATATGACAGTATTTTGAGAATTATACGGCAATTTCACAGGAATTAAATGCAGTATTCCGAGAATTATATGGCAATATCACAGGAATTATATGGCAATGTCACAGGAATTATACGCCAGTATCACAGGAATTATATGGCAGTATCACAGGAATTATATGACAGTATTCCAAAAATTATACAGCAATAATACAGGAATTATACGGCAATGTCATTGGAATTATACGCCAGTATTCCGAGAATTATACGGCAATGTCACAGGAATTATACGCCAGTATTCTGAGAATTATACGGCGATATCACAGGAATTATACAGCAATATCATAGGAATAATAAGACAGTATTTCGTGAATTATACAGCAATGTCAAAGGAATTATACACCAGTATCACTGGAATTATATGGCAGTATTCCGAGAATTATACGGCAAAATCCCAGGAATTATACGCCAGCATCACGGGAATTATATGGCATTATCACAGGAATTATACACCAATATTCCGAGAATTATATGGCAATATCACAGGAATTATACGACAATGTCACAAGAATTATATGCCAGTATCACAGAAATTATATGGCAGTATCACAGGAATTATACGCCAGTATTCCAAGAATTATATGGCATTGTCACAGGAATTATACGCCAGTATTTCGAGAATTATACGACAATATCACAGGAATTATACGGCAATATCATAGGAATAATAAGACAGTATTTTTTGAATTATACAGCAATGTCACAGGAAATATACGCCAGTATCACGGGAATTATATGGCAGTATCACAGGAATTATACGCCAGTATTCCAAGAATTATATGGCAATATCACAGGAATTATATGGCAGTATCACAGGAATTATATGGCAGTATCACAGGAATTATACGCCAGTATTCCGAGAATTAAACAGCAATATCACAGGAATTATACGGCAATATCATAAGAATTATTCGCCAGTATTCTGAGAATTATACGTCAGTGTCACAGGAATTATACATCAGGATTACGAGAAATATACGGCAATATCACAGGAATTATATGACAACATCATAGGAATTATACTCCAGTATTCTTAGAATTATACGACAATGTCACAGAAATTATACGCTAGTATCACGGGAATTATATGGCAGTATCACAGGAATTATACACCAGTACTCAGAGAATTATACCTCAATATCACTGGAATTATACAGAAATATTAGAAGAATTATACGCCAGTAATCCGAGAATTATACAGCAATGTCACAGGAATTATACGCCAATATTCTGAGAATTATACGGCAATATCACAGGAATTATACAGCAATATCATAGGAATTATACGCCAGTATTCCGAGAATTATATGGCAATGTCACTGGAATTATACACCAGTATCACAGGAATTATATGGCATTATCACAGGAATTATACGCCAGTATTCAGAGAAATATACAGAAATGTCACAGGAATTATACGCCAGTATTCCGAGAATTATATGGCAATATCACAGGAATTATACGGCAATGTCACAGGAATTATATGCCAGTATCATGGGAACTATATGGCAGTATCACAGGAATTATACGCCAGTATTCTGAGAATTATACGGCATTGTCACAGGAATTATACACCAGTATCCGAGAATTATACGACAATATAACAGGAATTATACGGCAATATCATAGGAATAATAAAACAGTATTTCGAGAATTATACAGCATTGTCACAGGAATTATACGCCAGTATCACGGGAATTATATGGCAATATCACAGGAATTATACAGCAATATCACAGGAATTTTACGCCAGAATCACAGGAATTATAAGGCAGTATCACGGGAATTATATGGCAGTATCGCAGGAATTATACGCCAGTATTCCGAAAATTATATGGCAATATCACAGGAATTATACAGCAATGTCACAGGAATTATACGCCAGTATCACGGGAATTATATGGCAGTATCACAGGAGTTATACACCAGTATTCCGAGAATTATACCTCAATATCACTGGAATTATGCGGCAATATTATTGGAATTATACGCAAGTATTCCGAGAATTATACGGCAATGTCACAGGAATTATATGCCAATATTCTGAGAATTATACGGCAATATCACAGGAATTATACAGCAATATCATAAGAATTATACGCCAGTATTCCGAGAATTGTACGGCAATGTCACAGGAATT
Source organism: Pseudophryne corroboree (assembly GCF_028390025.1). Classification (NCBI taxonomy): domain Eukaryota; kingdom Metazoa; phylum Chordata; class Amphibia; order Anura; family Myobatrachidae; genus Pseudophryne; species Pseudophryne corroboree. Next base: position 221,031,845 of record NC_086444.1, on the reverse strand, counting down.
ATACGCCAGTATTCCGATAATTATATGGCAATATCACAAGAATTATACGGCAATGTCACAGGAATTATACGCCAGTATCACAGGAATTATATGGTAGTATCACAGGAATTATATGGTAGTATCACAGGAATTATACACCAGTATTTCGAGAATTATACTGCAATGTCACAGTACTTTTACGCCAGTATTCCGAAAATTATACGGCAATGTCACAGGAATTATATGTCAGTATCACGGGAATTACACAGTAATATCATAGGAATTATACGCCAGTATTATATGGCAGTAACACTGGATATATGGCATCAGAGGACACCACCACTGTGACTGGTCACTGGACTGATGCTGCACAAGACACTTCCCCTAGTCTAATGCAGGACAACATAGCACAACTGAAAAGGACTTATACAGCTACACTGGATATATGGCAGCAGAGGACACCACCACTGTGGCTGTTCACTGGACTTATGCTGCACAAGACACTTCCCCTAGTCTAATGCAGGACAACACAGCACCACTGAAAGGGATTTATACAGCTACACTGGATATATGGCAGCAGAGAACACCACCACTGTGACTGGTCACTGGACTGATGCTGCCAGGGCCGGCTCTAGGCATGTTCGAATAGAGCGGCCGCGCAGGGCGCCACCCTTAATGGGCGCCGCGCGCTGGCGCCGCCATATTCGAAGCGAGCCGGCCCTGTGTGTGTGTGCAGCGCGTTGTCCCCGCCGTCCGTGTGTGCGGCGTGCGCTGCGCGGCGCCGGTGTCTAACGTCAGACGCCGGCGCCGCGCATAGCGCACACAAGTGGCCGCCCGCCCACCGGCACTCGGATCCTCACTCTCCCGCCCGCCAGCACTCACGCCAGCACTCCTCCTCCCTCTCTCAGACTCAGCGCCTCAGGTATTTGGTGGGGGGGTCAAACATTTATGGATCGCACTGTGGGGGCATTTATCTGGCACACTGGGGGCATATCTGGCTCTGTGGGGGCATTTCTGGCACTGTGGGGGGCATATCTGGCTCATTGGGGGCATATCTGGCTCACTGGGGGCATATCTGGCACACTGGGGGCATATCTGGCTCTGTGGGGGCATTTATCTGGCCCTGTGTGGGGGCATTTCTGGCAATGTGGGGGCATTTCTGGCACCGTGGGGGCATATCTGGCACACTGGGGGGATTATCTGGCACACTGGGGGGATTATCTGGCACACTGGGGGCATATCTGGCACACTGGGGGCATATCTGGCACACTGGGGGCATATCTGGCTCTGTGGGGGCATTTCTGGCACTGTGGGGGGCATATCTGGCTCATTGGGGGCATATCTGGCACACTGGGGGCATATCTGGCACACTGGGGGCATATCTGGCTCTACTGGGGGCATATCTGGCACACTGGGGGCATATCTGGCACACTGGGGGCATATCTGGCACACTGGGGGCATATCTGGCTCTGTGGGGGCATTTCTGGCACTGTGGGGGGCATATCTGGCTAATTGGGGCATATCTGGCACACTGGGGGCATATCTGGCACACTGGGGGCATATCTGGCTATGTGGGGGCATTTATCTGGCCCTGTGTGGGGGCATTTCTGGCAATGTGGGGGCATTTCTGGCACACGGGGGATTATCTGGCACACTGGGGGGATTATCTGGCACACTGGGGGCATATCTGGCACACTGGGGGCATATCTGGCACACTGGGGGCATATCTGGCACACTGGGGGCATATCTGGCTCTGTGGGGGCATTTATCTGGCCCTGTGTGGGGGCATTTCTGGCACCGTGGGGGCATATCTGGCACACTGGGGGGATTATCTGGCACACTGGGGGGATTATCTGGCACACTGGGGGCATATCTGGCACACTGGGGGCATATCTGGCACACTGGGGGCATATCTGGCACACTGGGGGCATATCTGGCTCTGTGGGGGCATTTATCTGGCCCTGTGTGGGGGCATTTCTGGCAATGTGGGGGCATTTCTGGCAATGTGGGGGCATTTCTGGCACGCTGGGGGGATTATCTGGCACACTGGGGGGATTATCTAGCACACTGGGGGGATTATCTGGCACACTGGGGGATTATCTGGCACACTGGGGGATTATCTGGCACACTGGGGGCATTTCTGGCACACTGGGGGCATATCTGGCACACTGGGGGCATATCTGGCACACTGGGGGCATATCTGGCTCTGTGGGGGCATTTATCTGGCCCTGTGTGGGGGCATATCTGGCACACTGGGGACATATCTGGCACACTGGGGGCATATCTGGCACACTGGGGGCATATCTGGCACACTGGGGGCATATCTGGCACACTGGGGGCATATCTGGCTCTGTGGGGGCATTTATCTGGCCCTGTGTGGGGGCATTTATCTGGCACACTGGGGGCATATCTGGCACTGTGGGGGCATATCTGGCTCTGTGGGGGCATTTATCTGGCCCTGTGTGGGGGCATATCTGGCCCTGTGTGGGGGCATATCTGGCTCTGTGGGGGCATTTATCTGGCCCTGTGTGGGGGCATTTATCTGGCCCTGTGTGGGGGCATTTATCTGGCCCTGTGTGGGGGCATTTATCTGGCCCTGTGTGGGGGCATTTATCTGGCCCTGTGTGGGGGCATTTATCTGGCCCTGTGTGGGGGCATTTCTGGGACTGTGGGGGCATTTCTGGCACTGTGGGGGCATTTCTGGCATTTCTGGCACTGTGGGGGCATTTCTGGAACTGTGGGGGCATTTCTGGCACTGTGGGGGCACTTATGCATCTGGCAATGTGGGCATTTATGTATCTGGCACTGGGGGCATATCTAGCCCTGTGGGGGCATATCTGGCTCTGTGGGGGCATTTATCTGGCCCTGTGTGGGGGCATATCTGGCTCTGTGAAGGCATTTATCTGGCCCTGTGTGGGGGCATTTATCTGGCCCTGTGTGGGGGCATTTATCTGGCCCTGTGTGGGGGCATTTATCTGGCCCTGTGTGGGGGCATTTCTGGGACTGTGGGGGCATTTCTGGCAATGTGGGGGCATTTCTGGAACTGTTGGGGCATTTCTGGCACTGTGGGGGGCATATCTGGCACTGTGGGGGCACTTATGCATCTGGCAATGTGGGCATTTATGTATCTGGCACTGGGGGCATATCTAGCCCTGTGGGGGCATATCTGGCACTGTGGGGGCAATTTTATATATGGCACTGTGGGGACATATCTGGCACTGTGTGGGCATTTTTATATCTGGCACTGTGGGGGCACTTATGTATCTGGCACTGTGGGGGCACTTATGTATCTGGCACTGTGGGGGCATTTATGTATCTGGCACTGTGGGGGGCATATCTACACTGTGGAGGCATTTATGTATCTGGCACTTTGGGGGCATTTATGTATCTGAACTGTGGGTGCATATCTGGCACTGTGTGGCCATTTATGTAGCTGGCACTGCTGGGGGGCATGTCACGTGTAGCTGGCACTGCTGGGGGGCATGTCACGTGTAGCTGGCACTGCTGGGGGGCATGTCACGTGTAGCTGGCACTGCTGGGGGGCATGTCATGTAGTGTTCCCGCTAGGCGTCTGTGGCTAGGCAATGTGTCTCAGTGCTCTCCCTGGTGCAATGTGTCTCAGTGCTGTGCCTGACGCAAAGTGTATAGGAGGTTCTACCTGGTGCAGTGTGTATTAGCTGCACTACTGTGTGGTGTAATGCAAATTGCCACTATTATGTGGCCACGTACCTTCCTCACGAAGTAACTCCCCTTAATTTTTGCTGCGCGCCTTCGGCGCGCACTGTCCATTCTTTGGCATATAGGTATGGGAACAACAAGCAGTATGTACATCATTTTGCCCTCCTAACTTAAAAAAGTGCCCTCCCTGTGATCAGCACCATGCCCTAAAAAGTGAACACTATCATGTGTAGCTGGCACTGCTGGGGGGCATGTCATGTGTAGCTGGCACTGCTGCGGGGCATGTCATGTGTAGCTGGCTAGCTGGCACTGCTGCTGGGCATGTCATGTGTAGCTGGCTAGCTGGCACTGCTGCGGGGCATGTCATGTGTAGCTGGCACTGCTGCGGGGCATGTCATGTCTATCTGGCACTGCACATTATGTGTATCTGGCACTATACTGGAGACATTGTGTGTAAGGAACACTACTGTGGCTATGTGTAAGGCGGCTAATTGTGTGAAAATGTGTTTATAGTTTGATGATATGAAGTTATGAGGCCACGCCCACTTTTCCAGAGGCCACACCCACTTTTCCGAGAGCGCGCGCCTGCGGCGCGCGCATGGGGGGGGGGGGGGGGCGCTTTTACATTTTCTCGCTCAGGGTGCTAGTAGGCCTGGAGCCGGCCCTGGATGCTGCACAAGACACTACCCCTGGTCTGATGTAAGACAACACAGCAAAAATGCAAGGGACTTATACAGCAGCCAGCAGCACTGGGGACATATAGCAGCAGAGGACACCAACACTGTGACTGGCTGGACTGATGCAGCATAAGACACTGACTACACTGGACTGGACTGAGCAGCACAAGACAGCACTAGACTCACCACCCCACTTTCACGCCCCCACACAGACACTGAGGACGGAGACACATCCTCTCACTACACTCTCTGAGACTGGAGTGAAAATGGACTTGACACGCGGCTCCTTATATGGAATCCAAATCCCGCGAGAATCCGACAGCGGGATGATGACGTTTTGCCTCATTCGGGTTTCCGAGTCAGGAGGGAAAACCCGAGCCTGGCTCGGAACTTGACTCGAATGGTGAATTTCGGTACAGTTTGGTTCTCTGAGAACCAAACCCACTCATCTCTACAAAAAAAAAATATATAACTACTGTATATGTTGGAAAAAGGAGTGGAGACTGTATAATTGAGACAGAGCAGGAGAATTGCAGGAGTTCAGGTAAAAGTACATTATTGGTAAATGTGTATTATAGTCGAGAGTAATTGAGTTACAGGTGAAACTTACAGTGAAGATTTTAAGATTGCATAAGTTCAGTTTTAAAATAGACTGCTAAAATTGACAGTGATTGTGAGAGTTGGGAAAAAGCAATAGTAATTCAGACAGGACTTACAAGAATATGTAAAAGCAAAAATCATATTGCTGCAGGTGAGAATTCAGATGTTTGTTGTAAGCTATAAACATAAATGTGAGTAGTTGTAAATGAAGTTGAAAGGTCTTGCAGCGTTCCTAACACAGATGCAAGTTATAATTGTCCAGGTTACTCAGACTGGAGTAGATTGATGTGTTGAGTAGGTGGACTCACTTTTGTTTGAAAGCAGTCCTTCAGAGGTCTAGATTGTGGGTTGATTGTTTTCCTTCGGTTTAATATCGGTGTAACATCATAATTATGTTTAAAATTGTAGCTACTTTCTAAATAATGTCCTAGAATTAATGAACACAAGCCTTTCGGAACTAGCCTTCCTAAGGCTCTTTAAGTAATGGGCCAAGCCTGTGAATACACTGATTACACCCAAACTCTAATGAATCCTCCCCCAGCAATGGCTAGTAATAAAACAGTTTAAAGAAAAACAAGCTAACATACCAACCTTCTAAGATTTAACAGTGTCATGCCCTCATGCCTATACTCAGGAGATAACATTCCAATTTATCAATACTATAGTAACCCATCATGTGCATAAACAATCTAATACAAAAGCAGATGCCTTATGCCTATAGCAATGCTATAATTCTTATCACCCAATTTGCTAACTAGTATTTCAGTGCAATCAGTAGTGATAATCTGCAGCTCTCATTGTCAATATATCTAAACAACTACATATATTTTAGCAAGCAGTCATTTGGTTAAAATGTTCTGCAGTAGGGTAATAAACATATATTAAGTATTGTAAAGGAAAAATATACAGTATTAGAAAAACATATTCTGACATTTACTAAGCAGTGATAAGAGCAGAGAAGTGAGCCAGTGGAGAAGTTGCCCATGGCAACCAATCAGCACTGAAGTAACATCTTTAATTTGCATACTATAAAATGATACAGAGCAGCTGATTGGTTGATGGGGCCACTTCTCCACTGGCTCACTTCTCCGCTCTTATCATTGCTTAGTAAATGTCCCCCATAGTCTCCCTAATCCTAATAGTGTGTGATTTAAACTATCCCCAGTGGTTAATTTTTTTAAATCTCCCCTACATGAAGATTGGATTGCTGAGTTGCTTAGTTTGCATGTCTCACTTCTCTTCCTTTTTGGCTAAAACCCATGTATGCTGTTGGGTTTAAAGGTGTCCCCAGCAGGTGATAGGTCATAACTTGATCCTCTGGCCAAGAGGCCGGCAGCTTGAAGTCCAAGGTGCTATATGCCACTGGTGCCTTCTGAGCTATGGATGCCTTAACATGCACTGGTGTTGAGAGCTACCTTTGCATTAGTATGGGACTTTGCACTGCATTTTATTTTTCAGGCTGCACAATTTTTCATTTGTCCTGGCTTTCTGGTTTGAGCAATGATAATTTTTTATTTCCTCTAGCATCTGGGCTGTGGTCTATTTATTTATTTTTAATTTTTTCACATTTGTCTCCACTTTTTTGCACCTTTCACTTCACCTTTTTCTGCTTTTTGTGAGTGTATCATGCTTTGGTGGTTTGGGAAAGACCCTAATGGGCCACCCACTCCACATGTTTTCTGGGGCTCCATTCCCTATGGGGATGCTTATGCCAAACCTGGGAAGAAATTGACAACCTAGAGCCACGAGGCAGAGGGAAGCCTGAAGACCTTGCCGCCTAAGGTGCCTTTTGGCTCCAAGGATTCAAGGGGCCCCTCTGAACTTTGGCAATGATTCCCTTTTCCCTCAATGAACCTTCTGGATCTGAGTGGAAGGGAAGTAATGGGATCCTTACCTTTTGAAAAAATTCCATAGTCCCATGCCCCCATGGTTTTTGCAATGCCGTTGCTGTTTGAAAGCATGCACTTTGGACTAAAAGTTGTTTAGTGTGCATGTCTCATACCTTCAGAGTGTGTTTGTCAGTGGTTTGTCACTTATGGGCTGTCCTCTCCCCAAATCTCCTGAGGCTCGCTTCTTCTGGGGAGATCTGAAGACTCTCTAGGGGGAAACCTTGACCAACTTGTTAATAGCGTATGACCCTGAGTCTTGCAGCAGAGAGAAGCCTGAAGTCCTTTCTGTCTGTCCAGCCAGCACCCTTTCTGTTATACTTACACATTTCAATATATGAAACATTGTAAAGAGACATGTGAACAGAACTTAATTGTAGGAGGGTGCAAATTTATAGTCCGCAGGGGAGTGCAGAACACCGGAGCACCAGCCCTGTCCAAAATCTTGAGGGATATTTCTTGTTAAATCACACACAAGATATTTGTAAAATAATTGTTTGGGTTGCTTGTAAAGCATTAACAAGGCGTTGTTTCATCCAAGTAATGTCTCATATTAAATTAGAGTGTAACCAAAAATTGTTAGATTTAGTCAGATAAAGATATGCTTATTTAAAGAAGGGATAAATGTAAATATTTTATATGCAAATATACCTTAATGGGTTAAATGAAAACTATGAGAAAGAGGACACAAAAAAGAGGTTTAGACTGATGATCCATTACAGATAATTAAAGAATTTAATACATATAATTAAAAAAATCCTATCTCTCCTCCTTACCCTGGATTAAAAAAAAGACATTTAAAAAGGATACTTTAGTTTTTCACTTTTGCCATGAATTTGACATAGGGATAAATCTCTTTATGGGTATTAAAATACTATTTAAACACCTCCACTAAGGTTCAGGTAAATGGGTAGACCTCAAGCTCTATAAATATAAGTAATGGAACACGTGAAGGATGCCCACTTTCTTTTTTACTCTCTACAATAGCTATAAGGGCAATAGTGAATCCAATCCAACTAAATCTGGATTTTAAAGGAATAGATTTTGGGGAAATTAATAAATGATCATTCTTTGTTGATGATGTATTATATGGGGATGGGGACATATTACTTGTATTACATAATATGATGTTCTATATGATGTAATATGATGTTCTATTCAGAACTTGTACTAAAAGAGAAACTATCATTTATTTCAAAACTTTAATTTATTGGAAAACTAATTTTAACTAAAAATCTAAAATACTCATGCACTTTTATTACCAAAGAACATCTGATTTACAATACAATTAGAATTTTTCCAAGCATGTACAGGAATTGAGACAAAATGTGACCTTGTTTTTTGGAAGGATACATTGCTGCCATGCTAATTAACATTTTACAGAAACTTGAATTTAGACAATTCTTGTAAGTATTTCTTCTGATATACTGCACTAAGTACAGAAACAACAGTCATTTCTAAATATATTTAGTAGAGATGAGCGCCGGAAATTTTTCGGGTTTTGTGTTTTGGTTTTGGGTTCGGTTCCGCGGCCGTGTTTTGGGTTCGACCGCGTTTTGGCAAAACCTCACCGAATTTTTTTTGTCGGATTCGGGTGTGTTTTGGATTCGGGTGTTTTTTTCCAAAAAACCTAAAAAACAGCTTAAATCATAGAATTTGGCGGTCATTTTGATCCCAAAGTATTATTAACCTCAAAAACCATAATTTCCACTCATTTTCAGTCTATTCTGAATACCTCACACCTCACAATATTATTTTTAGTCCTAAAATGTGCACCGAGGTCGCTGTGTGAGTAAGATAAGCGACCCTAGTGGCCGACACAAACACCGGGCCCATCTAGGAGTGGCACTGCAGTGTCACGCAGGATGGCCCTTCCAAAAAACCCTCCCCAAACAGCACATGACGCAAAGAAAAAAAGAGGCGCAATGAGGTAGCTGTGTGAGTAAGATTAGCGACCCTAGTGGCCGACACAAACACCGGGCCCATCTAGGAGTGGCACTGCAGTGTCACGCAGGATGTCCCTTCCAAAAAACCCTCCCCAAACAGCACATGACGCAAAGAAAAAAAGAGGCGCAATGAGGTAGCTGTGTGAGTAAGATAAGCGACCCTAGTGGCCGACACAAACACCGGGCCCATCTAGGAGTGGCACTGCAGTGTCACGCAGGATGTCCCTTCCAAAAAACCCTCCCCAAACAGCACATGACGCAAAGAAAAAGAAAAGAAAAAAGAGGTGCAAGATGGAATTGTCCTTGGGCCCTCCCACCCACCCTTATGTTGTATAAACAGGACATGCACACTTTAACCAACCCATCATTTCAGTGACAGGGTCTGCCACACGACTGTGACTGATATGACGGGTTGGTTTGGACCCCCACCAAAAAAGAAGCAATTAATCTCTCCTTGCACAAACTGGCTCTACAGAGGCAAGATGTCCACCTCATCATCATCCTCCGATATATCACCGTGTACATCCCCCTCCTCACAGATTATCAATTCGTCCCCACTGGAATCCACCATCTCAGCTCCCTGTGTACTTTGTGGAGGCAATTGCTGCTGGTCAATGTCTCCACGGAGGAATTGATTATAATTCATTTTAATGAACATCATCTTCTCCACATTTTCTGGATGTAACCTCGTACGCCGATTGCTGACAAGGTGAGCGGCGGCACTAAACACTCTTTCGGAGTACACACTTGTGGGAGGGCAACTTAGGTAGAATAAAGCCAGTTTGTGCAAGGGCCTCCAAATTGCCTCTTTTTCCTGCCAGTATAAGTACGGACTGTGTGACGTGCCTACTTGGATGCGGTCACTCATATAATCCTCCACCATTCTTTCAATGGGGAGAGAATCATATGCAGTGACAGTAGACGACATGTCCGTAATCGTAACCATGGTTAGGTGGTATATACAATTATGGACGGGCTGCCGAGTGCCGACACAGAGGTAGCCACAGCCGTGAACTACCGCACTGTACTGTGTCTGCTGCTAATATAGACTGGTTGATAAAGAGATAGTATACTCGTAACTAGTATGTATGTATAAAGAAAGAAAAAAAAACCACGGTTAGGTGGTATATACAATTATGGACGGGCTGCCGAGTGCCGACACAGAGGTAGCCACAGCCGTGAACTACCGCACTGTACTGTGTCTGCTGCTAATATAGACTGGTTGATAAAGAGATAGTATACTCGTAACTAGTATGTATGTATAAAGAAAGAAATAAAAACCACGGTTAGGTGGTATATACAATTATGGACGGGCTGCCGAGTGCCGACACAGAGGTAGCCACAGCCGTGAACTACCGCACTGTACTGTGTCTGCTGCTAATATATAGACTGGTTGATAAAGAGATAGTATACTCGTAACTAGTATGTATGTATAAAGAAAGAAAAAAAAACCACGGTTAGGTGGTATATACAATTATGGACGGGCTGCCGAGTGCCGACACAGAGGTAGCCACAGCCGTGAACTACCGCACTGTACTGTGTCTGCTGCTAATATATAGACTGGTTGATAAAGAGATAGTATACTCGTAACTAGTATGTATGTATAAAGAAAGAAAAAAAAACCACGGTTAGGTGGTATATACAATTATGGACGGGCTGCCGAGTGCCGACACAGAGGTAGCCACAGCCGTGAACTACCGCACTGTACTGTGTCTGCTGCTAATATATAGACTGGTTGATAAAGAGATAGTATACTCGTAACTAGTATGTATGTATAAAGAAAGAAAAAAAAACCACGGTTAGGTGGTATATACAATTATGGACGGGCTGCCGAGTGCCGACACAGAGGTAGCCACAGCCGTGAACTACCGCACTGTACTGTGTCTGCTGCTAATATAGACTGGTTGATAAAGAGATAGTATACTCGTAACTAGTATGTATGTATAAAGAAAGAAAAAAAAAACACGGTTAGGTGGTATATACAATTATGGACGGGCTGCCGAGTGCCGACACAGAGGTAGCCACAGCCGTGAACTACCGCACTGTACTGTGTCTGCTGCTAATATAGACTGGTTGATAAAGAGATAGTATACTCGTAACTAGTATGTATGTATAAAGAAAGAAAAAAAAAACACGGTTAGGTGGTATATACAATTATGGACGGGCTGCCGAGTGCCGACACAGAGGTAGCCACAGCCGTGAACTACCGCACTGTACTGTGTCTGCTGCTAATATAGACTGGTTGATAAAGAGATAGTATACTCGTAACTAGTATGACTATAAAGAAAGAAAAAAAAAACACGGTTAGGTGGTATATACAATTATGGACGGGCTGCCGAGTGCCGACACAGAGGTAGCCACAGCCGTGAACTACCGCACTGTACTGTGTCTGCTGCTAATATAGACTGGTTGATAAAGAGATAGTATACTACTAATATTATATATACTGGTGGTCAGGTCACTGGTCACTAGTCACACTGGCAGTGGCACTCCTGCAGCAAAAGTGTGCACTGTTTAATTTTAATATAATATTATGTACTCCTGGCTCCTGCTATAACCTATAACTGGCACTGCAGTGCTCCCCAGTCTCCCCCACAATTATAAGCTGTGTGAGCTGAGCACAGTCAGATATATATATACATTGATGCAGCACACTGGGCTGAGCAGTGCACACAGATATGGTATGTGACTGAGTCACTGTGTGTATCATTTTTTTCAGGCAGAGAACGGATATATTAAATAAAACAAACAACTGCACTGTCTGGTGGTCACTGTGGTCGTCAGTCACTAAACTCTGCACTCTCTTCTACAGTATCACAGCCTCAGGTCAATCTCTCTCTCTCTCTCTCTCAACCCTAATCTAAATGGAGAGGACGCCAGCCACGTCCTCTCCCTATCAATCTCAATGCACGTGTGAAAATGGCGGCGACGCGCGGCTCCTTATATAGAATCCGAGTCTCGCGAGAATCCGACAGCGTCATGATGACGTTCGGGCGCGCTCGGGTTAACCGAGCAAGGCGGGAGGATCCGAGTCTGCTCGGACCCGTGAAAAAAACATGAAGTTCGTGCGGGTTCGGATTCAGAGAAACCGAACCCGCTCATCTCTAATATTTAGTAAGATAAGCAGCTAGACTTAAATTCTGACTGGTATAGTTTAACATACTCTCAGCATGGAGACTGGTCTACCAGATATTAAAAAGAACTACTATGCAACCCATCTAAATCATGCAAAGACATGGTTTGCCAGACCAGGCTGCTTATCCTGAGTACAAAATGAAACAGAAAGGGCAGGGGTCTCATCTCTGGGAAGAGACATCAAAGATAAACCAGCAACTAAATTATCCTGTCCAATTTTGCAAACCTCCACCTAATATTTCAGCTAGAGATGTGCGGCGAACAATTTTCGGGTTTTCTGTTTTGGTTTTGGATCTGGATCCTCGCTCATGTTTTGGATCTCAATTGGTATTGCCAAAACCACCCTTTCGGGTTTTGGTTTTTGATCTGAATGATTTTTGAAAAACACATTTAAATAGCTAAAATTACAGCATTTGGGGGTAAGTTTGATCCTATGGTATTATTATCAACCTCAATAACATTCCTTTCCACTCATTTCCAGTCTATTCAGAACACCTCACACCTCACAATATTGTTTTTAGGCCAAAAGGTTGCACAGAGGTAGCTGGATGACTAAGTGAAGTGACAGAGGTGGGCGGCACAAACACCTGGCCCATCTAGGAGTGGCACTGCAGTGTCAGACAAAATGGCAGTTTAAAAACTAGGCCCCAAAGAGCACATAATGCAAAGAAAATAAAGAGGTGCAACAAGGTAGCTGGATGACTAAGCTAGGCGACACAAGTGGGAGGCACAAACACCTGACCCATCTAGGAGTTGCACTACAGTGTCTGACAGGATGGCAGTTTTAAAAACTAGACCCCAAAAAGCACATGCAAAGAAAAAAAAGATGTGCAGTGAGGTAGCTGGATGATTAAGCTAAGTGACATAAATGGGTGGCACAAACACCTGGCCAATGTAGGAGTGGCATTGCAGTGTCAGACAGGATGGCAGTTTTAAAAACTATGCCCCAAAGACCATATAATACAAATAAAAAAAGAGATGCAATGAGGTAGCAGAATGACTAAGCTAAGCAACACAAGTGGGGGGCACAAACACCTGGGGAGTGGCACTGCAGTGTCAGACAGGATGGCAGTTGTAAAACCGAGGCCCCAAACAGCACATAATACAAAGACAAAAAAAGAGGTGCAATGAGGTAGCTGGATGACTAAGCTAAGCAACACAAGTAAGCGCCACAAACACCTGGTCCATCTAGGAGTGGCACTGCAGTGGCAGACAGGATAGCACTTTTAAAAACTAGGCCTCAAAGAGCACATAATGCAAACAAAAAAAAAAAGATGTGCAACAAGGTAGCTGGAAGAATAAGCTAAGCGACACAAGTGGGCCGCACAAACACCTGCCCACCTAGGAGTGGCACTGCAGTGTCAGATAGGCTGGCAGTATTAAAAACTAGACCCCAAAGAGCACATCAAGCAAAGAAAAAAAGTGGTGCAAGATGGAATTGTCCTTGGACCCTCCCACCCACACTTATGTTGTATAAACAGGACATGCACACTTTAACAAACCAATCATTTCAGCGACAGGGTCTGCCACATGACTGTGGCTGAAATTATTGCTTTGTTTGGGCCCCCACCAAAAAAGAAGCAATTAATCTATCCTTGCACAAACTGGCTCTACAGTGGCAAGATGTCATCCTCATCCTCGGATCCACCCCCCCTTCAGTGTTTACATTCTCACCCTCACAGAGAAATAATATTCAAACAAAACCACATCATTTAGGTGTTAGTGTACTGCTTACACTATTACCCATAGTTTCTGAAATTAACAATGACTTATGATGAATGCGCTACAGGTGGCTTATAAGGGAGGATGTTCCTAGATGGTTAACATCATTACCCATACTTATTATGGATTGACAAAGGCAACAGATGGTTAGACACCTGTTGTCTGGTTTTGTGAAAAAGTAATTCCACACTGAAGAGGTACCTTTTTTTGTATTTTGCCCAGGTATGACAATGGGATTTTTCATCTCATGGCCAACAACTGTCTCCACTGGTGACATATTCAAACAAACCACATCACCATCAGAATCCTCATCGTCAACATCCTCCACAGTGCCAGCTACACCCATATCCTCCTCATCCTGGTGTTCTTCTACAGTGACATCCTCAATCTCAGCACTTGCAGGGGGCGTGCAAATGGTAATAGGAGCCTCCTCTTCCCATACAGTGTTGTGAAGGTCAGACCAAGACATCGCAACTGCAGACATTGACAGCACCCCTGTATTTTCACAACATTCCTGTAATTTTACAGCATACAGGACAGGGCCAGTGTACATGAGTTTCACTGCACCCTAGAATAATTACAGCATACAAGACAGGTAGTGTACATTGATTTTCACTGCACCCTAGAATAATTAAAGCATGCAAGACATGGCCAGTGTACATTGATTTTCACTGCACCCTATAATAATTATAGCATACAAGACAGGGCCAGTGTACATTGATTTTCACTGCACCCTAGAATAATTACAGCATACAAGACAGGGCCAGTGCACACTAATTTTCACTGCACCCCTTAATTTTTACAACAAGACAGGGCCAGTGAAATATTATTTGAACAGCAACACCCTTATATTTTACAGCATACAAGAGCAGTGTGATTTTAATTTTTAACAACTGCACCTCTGAATTTTTACAACATACAGGGCCAGCAGCACCCCTATATTTTAGAGCAAACAGCATTATGCTTTTCATTTTTAACAACTGCACCCCTGCATTTTTACAACATACAGGGCCAGTGTAATGTTATTTGAACAGCAACACCCCTATATTTTACAGCATACAGCAGTGTGCTTTTAACTTTTAACAACTGCTCCCCTGAATTTTTACAATATACAGGGCCAGTGTAATGTTATTTGAACAGCCAAAACCCCTTTATTTTAAAGCATACAGCAGTGTGCTTTTCATTTTTTACTGCACCCTTTAATTTTTATAGCATACAGGGTCAGTGTAATGTTCTTTAAACAGCAACACCCCTATATTTACAGTATACATCAGTGTCCTTTTAGTTTTTAACTGCACCCTGAATTTTAACAACCTTCAGGGCCAGCAGCACCCCTATATTTTACAGCATACATCAGTGTGCTTTTAATTTTTAACAACTGCACCTCTGATTTTTTACAACATACAGGGCCAGCACCCCCATATATTTTACAGCATACAGCAGTGTGCTTTTATTTTTTAACAACTGCACCCCTGAATTTTTACAACATACAGGGCCAGTGTAATGTTATTTGAACAGCAACACCCCTATATTGTACAGCATACAAGATCAGTGTGCTTTTAATTTTTAACAACTGCAGCCCTGAATTTTTACAACATACAGAGCCATCAGCACCCCATTTTTTTACAGCATACAGGAGCAGTGTGCTATTAATTTTTAACAACTGCACCTCTGAATTTTTACAACATACAGGGCCAGCAGCACCCCTATATTTTAAATCATACAGGAGCAGTGTGCTTTTAATTTTTAACAACTGCACCTCTAAATTTTTACAACATACAGGGCCAGTCGCACCACTATATTTTCTGGCATACATGAGGACATTGCCCCTGCACCCTGTACAACACAGTCACAGCCAGGATAGCAACACCCATGTACAGCTGCAGCACATGAAACACCAGTGACAGCCAGGACAGCCAGGACAGCACCCCTAACACAGCACAGGTACACCACAGTGACTGCAGCAGCAGTGACTACAGAGCACACACTAACCACACCTGACACCACCACCCACAGAGAGAGACAGTGGTCTGTTTTCCCTCACTCTCCAAGTCCTGAGTGAAAATGGCGGTGACGCAAAGCTCTTTTTATGGAATCCAAAGCCAGCATGATTCCAACAGTGAGATGATGACGTTTTGCCGTGTTCTGGTCACCGAGTCTGGCAGGAAGTCTTGAGTCAGACTCGGAGCATGAAGTTCAGGGGGGTTCAGTTCTCAGGGAACTGAACCCGCTCATCTCTAATTTCAGCATAACTAGTTCTATCTACTTTGCCTAACTTCAGTTTGAGATAATATAAATTTTCCCCCTGGAGTATCAAAAACTATAATCAATTAAGTGTCTATCAAATTTTCCATTCTATGCTTATGACTTCATAGGTAGCATAGGTAGACTCCTTAGCACAGAGACACAACAACTCCTAACCTACAGTAGGTTAATTTACTGTCACTGAAGTTTCTTTATTTTACAACCTTTTGCTGAAGCTAAAGTGTTCATAAGTCTTAATCTCTTTAAGGCAATATGTTACTATATTCTATGAAGTATGGTATAATTTACATCTGTATGGCATACTTCTCTCCTATACAGCAGAATAACTACTGAAACAGAATGACGACAGGACTGGGGTACTCCAACAGGTGTAAATTCATGGCAGCCCATCAGACCAGAATAAGCTAAATCATCCATTTTGACTTCAATTAATGAGATTTCATATAAAATCTATAAAAGATGTTACGTTGTTCAGAAAAAAACTATAGGTTATGCATATAGAGGTGGTTTTCTACATGCATGCTGCAATTGCTCAAAGATACTTACCTAATGGTCTGAAATTTTTAATCTTTTATAAGAGATATTGAAACATGAGGTCAATATCAAATGCCAGGCAGCCATCAGGGTCCATTAGACTCAAAATTCTCTACAAATATTTAATAATTTATATTACACAACTTCCATGAAGTCAAATGTTCAATTGCAAAATTATGGAAATAGTGCAAACCACCTACAATCCATGTAGCAATAGATAAGACCTGTTTTTATGACTTTGGAGACAATCATAAACCCATTGTAATCCACAATAAGATGAGCTTGAGCATATAAGGGAACATTGAGTTATTTATGCCTCAGCAACTTCAAATATTTACTAACTTAAATTTTGTGCAAAGAAATAATATAGCTTTCATCTGTCCATGTGTCACATCCTAATGTAATTTAAACCACGGTTTTGTTTTTTCTTGTACTGTACATTTTCTATTATTTTTCTTCTTTTTTATATATTCATGTAAATGTTGAACCAAGACATTATACAATTAATATTTGAATGCATTGTACAATGCGTGCAATAACAGGAGATAAAAAATATTTTGTTGAGACTCAGAATGGCAAAAAAAGGAAAATGTTTTTGTTGAAATTGTCAAAATTGCAAAGAGAATATTATAAGTTTGCAATGATTTTTTTTCTTGTTTTATTCAAAAGAATTGTTCATGAATTAATTTTACTAGAGGTTTGCAGGAATCCACATTGTACCTATTCATTATACATGTTTACAATACTCCATACAGTTTCAGAAAATGCATTTAAATGTTTATTTCCAAAGCAAAGCATTTGAAATATTATCTCCGGTAATTTCTCCCAGACAGTTTTATGATCAGTGGCTCATCTAATGTAAACTATTTGTTCTTGGCTGTGGACAATATTAGAACAGTTAAGAGAGATTTGGGACACATTCTTAATTTTAGAAGCTGCAAGCCATAATCAGATAATCTTAGGGACATTCTTCTCTTTTGATGTTTGGAAGCCTGGGATGTATATTTCTGCCAAGACTGAAGAAAATCTGTTAATTAGTTTTTAAGAACCACATAGGTGAATTGCCACTGGGCTTTTCATTTTCAAATTTATTTCTGGTAGAATAATTAAAAAAAAACAATTTGATTTAATTTTAATGTTTCAAGTTATATATGTGGCTATAGAAAAACAGAAAGTCTAACATAAAGTTATGCTGATCACTCAACTGTTTTATCCTGTACAGCACAAGTGGATTATTTCCAAAACACATCTGCAATTTCCGTAATATATGGGAATAAAATATAGTAGTGCTGAGATAGAAACATTTTGAATGAAAAATCGTGATGTTTAAATACTTAAAATTTAGTTATGCACTTCAGTACAGTATGAATATATGTAGATATACAAGTGCCCTTTTGTGAGGAATCAATAGATAAATGAACCCGCTGGTGCTGAAATGGTGTATATCTTTAGAGGTCTGGAAAAGAGCTACTGTGTAAGGTTGCTAACTCCAAAAAGCACCACAAATATACAAAAACACAGCTCTGAGAAGTAGACCAAGAAATATACAAATGTTTTAAAATGAATTTAATCATGCATAAATATACGTAGACAATAAATAATACTTCTAAACTAAAAATCAATAATTAATCTCTAATATAGAATATCTCAATATGGTAATTATGCAATAAATGCATGTAAAATACAAGGTGGTGCTGCTGAAAAAAAATCTCATCAAAGCTTTATACTAAAGAAAGATGCTGCTCCTGGTAATACTTATGGGAAAGATCTACCAGTTTGCAAGGGGTGGCACTCGTTATACCGGCTATCGGGATCCCGGCACTCAGCATACCAGTGCCAGAATCCCGACCTCCGATATACCAACAACTTTTCTCCCTCTTGGGGTGTCCACAACACACCTGGAGGGAGAGCGCAGCGAACCCACAAGGGGCTCTTTTGTGCTCACCCCACTGCCAGCATTCCGGCTGTCGGGATTCTGGCGCTGGTATGCTAGGCGCTGGGATCCCGACAGCCAGCAATTCATAGTACACCCATTTCCAAGATTATAAACAGATGTTCCTAGCCACATATATTGCAAATGAAGCTAATTAGCAAAGCTTGTAAATGGCAAAGTTTTGTTCAAGTAAAGTCCGTGTCAAATGGTCGAAATATAAAGTGAAGAAGTAATCCTGCAAATTATTAAATGGATTATGTAAAATATATCAAATATGCCATTGATGCAGCTCTCACCCTCCTCACAGACTCTGGACCATCTGCACTACAGAAAAACGATGTTTTCTGTATATAGTATGAGGCATTTTTCCCTATTCCCCTACTGGGCTCAAACTGATGTCAGGCGCCCTTGTTTAAAATAGGAGAGTACACTCTTACAGTGTTCCCCATTAGCAGTTATTGAGTGTTGTTCAACATACAATAACTTAAAAATTACAAACAAAATAAAATTCCCCATCTTGAGTCAAAAATATTCTTATTTTTCTTATTATTTAATATTATTCTTTAATTCAGGAGGTTTTCTAGTTAAAAAAAAGATCCGTATTGATGGACTACCATACCATTTTTTTCCTACACACGAGATTTTCAGAAATGAAAGATGTGTATTGTGAGAGCATTCTTTTTTTAGTAGGCTGCTGCTGCACGTCCTAACGTGCTGGTAATCATGCATCTCTTTGTCATTTCTGTATGATGTCTTTTGCACCATTGGAGTGATTTCTATGTGAGAAATGTAGATTAAGCAAAGGCAAGCACCTCTTACTGAACCCACCTGACATATCATATTACATGGCAAGATATTAAATGAGCTTTAGGGGGTAGAATTTGTGCATTTTTCAGTGTGTCCCTCAATTAGAAGGTGGCTTCATATGTCTTTACAATCATACATCTCTCGCAGAGTTCTAAGGCTACTGTGAAAAATTTTAATGGACTTTTCACCTTTTTGTCATAAATGTAAGACAGCTAAAATATGTGAAAAATGATGGTACAGCAAATGGTATTGTAGTACTTAAGAGCGTAACCACATCAAACACTCTCCTATTTTAGACAAGGGCGCCTGACATTAGCTTGAGCCCAGTAGGGGAATAGGGAAAAATGCCTCATACTATATACAGAAAACATCATTTTTCTGTAGTGCATCAAACATAAGGATGTTCTGCTTCTGATCCCACTGAGACCAACTCTCAGTATCCCAGACCACATGTTCAGCTTCCTACATTCATGCACATTTCTTATATCAATCCTCCATTCACCTATTCAATATATTCACCCTACTTACTTCCACCACACTACTCCCCAAAATCCTATCCTATCACCAGTATTTATTTCTATCCCTTCTATTATTGTTTGCTACCTAATTACTTCACTACCACTATTACTTGTCTCTGTGAAATGTTGCTACTTGCAACCAACTCCCTCCTTGACTTACACAAACAGAAACAAATCTGACACTTACAAAACATTTCAGAATTCTTCAACTTCCATGCCATTACAGAATCCTCGCTTAACTTTGTCTAACATTACATTTCATGCAGCTCTCTCTCCAGTAGTAACACTCAGACCAGGAAAAACACTGGAATTGTGCAGTCAGGAACCTACAGTATTTTCTTTATGTGCACATACCAAGTCATCCATCTAATATATTCCTTCACATTCACTTCCATGCCATGCATCTATTCTCTCCACTCAATCTTTACAAATTGTCCTTGATGTCCATTCACCCAATTACTAGAATGATATGCTATCTGGCTAACATATTTCATAGCCTTTTGTCCACCCCTTCTTGGTGACTACAACATTCTCACTGACAATTATTTTGTTTCTTTCTGCTTTCTTCCTCATTATGTCTCTCCCTATACACCTTTTTCTCCACCTACACTGATGAACACTACCTCAACTTTATCTTCTCCTGCTTCTGCTTCCTCTCTAGTATCTTCAAATTGACCTTTCTACTCTTTGAACACAATCTTCTTTCCTTAGGCATTGTGTAGGCTTGTCCTATGCATCCAAATTCACACCCACACTGCTACACCTACATGCTCGGAAACAATCTACTTCTCATTTTCAGTAAAACTACTGAACTCTCCTGTTCTTCTTAGGCTGATTTAGGAGCATCTTTCTACAATGACACAGCCATTTCTGGCCTAGATAAGGAAGCCAGAGCTAACATACACAGTTACTTGCAATCCAAACCTCAACTGTGACATGTCAAACTACTACTAAAATTGTTCCCACTCTGCTGAGCCCCACCACTCACAAAACATACTGTATTTACTTCACAATGTAGTCAACCTTTCATCTTATAACAAAGAAATTTCAATTGCCATGACAACCCATACTATTTTACATACTGTATCTTTAATCCAACCTGCCTGCTAAACTCCAATAACTCTTTTACACCTTCATAGTAGAGTCATTTCTCAGACAACAGTAAGACAAAATAAAAGATGGTTTAACAGGCTGTGTTCTTTTATCAGACTCTGCACATCCCACCCACCCTCGGTACTCCCCAATTCAAACTAAAATGATTTGTACCCATAACTGAAGATGATGAGCCAAATGTAGAATTGGCTGCATTTGTGTACTATATGGAAAATGCTATTTGTGTTCATTAATCCTCTATCTTAAGATGTATAATAAGCAATAGTAATAAAATAAGTCTGGTTTACACTAGTTACACATCATATACAGTAATGCTTTGTGGTCATTAGTCTATACTGTGTGAATAATTATACAGCAAATTTCACTACAGTAGATCAGATGAGGTGTTAGACATAACAATAACTATCATGCAGAAAGACACAGCTGTTATTAGGGCTTACTATCTCTGTATAACTAACTGATCTTAATATCCTATTATCCTATTACTGTAATGGCTACAGTATCATTGGCCATTTAAATCTGGTTATTCCCCAAACCAAAATGTACCCAGCAGTTATCCTTCCTGACCTACCAGTTATTATTGGATTCAATGAACATTGGATCTATAGGTGTAGGCAATACAGAAGACATAGAAATTGGTTGAGATAAAGTAATGTACATCATAAAAAGGGACATAAAGTGTGAATAGATAAATACATAAACATATATATATACACAGTCCTAACTAATAACTGACATATTCTATAAGAACACATATATCTGCTATTTCTATAATTGGGGTAAAAAGATAATGAAATTAATATGTTGTCCTATTTGTTTTGGTACTTTTTGTTAACGTATTTGTGTATTGCACTAATAAAAATATATTTATTTCCATATGCCAGCAAAAAAACCTCTTTTTTCAGTAGAGTTAAAATCATACATTAGAAATATCCCTTCTAGCATACCAGATGTATTGCAGCTACAATATATAAAAAAGATCTGGTGATTAATATATAAAATATAGACAGGTAAAGTGATTAATTCATCAGTTCAAATGTATTCTCAGTGCACAATAGATTTGTACTGTACATTTATTATTCAGTATTTACCCATGACACATAATTCAATGGATTTGGGGTCTTTCTGGTGCTAATCTATTTGAGAGCCTGTTAAAAAACATCAGTACATTTACTGTCATTTGGAACAAAATACAGTAAGTTATGTTTTTGTTTACCCATTAAAGCAGGCATGTCCAAACTGCGGCCCTCCAGCTGTTGAGAAACTACACATCCCAGCATGCCCTGACACAGCTTTAGCATTCTCTGACAACAAAACTGTGTCAGGGCATGCTGGGATATGTAGTTTTACAACAGCTGGAGGGCCGCAGTTTGGACATGCCTGCATTAAAGAATTCAATACAAATTATAACCAAAAAACCATCCTACTGATACTAATAAACAACTTATAGCATAATGCATAAGAATAACTTGGATCTGGGGCCTGTGAAGAGCTGTGATTGTGTAAATCTCAGATTTCCAATTTTGAAAAAATCCCCCGAGAAATTCTGTTACCATGAAAGCTTCTTCACTATTTTTTCTAATTTATCCAATTGTCAGTAAGAGGTATTTTGAATTTCATTACACAAACATTTGTACACAACAAGTACTGTATGTATTATAAATTACATTTATTAGCACTTTTTGGTATAGTAGATCTATCAATTTGATTTTTGCAGCATGAAAATATATATTTTTTTACAATAATTTCCATTTTGCTGTCCTCAAATGCCAGTTGACATATATTCGCCTTGTAGGCATAAACCAGATTTTATACAAATTGTTAAAATATTACTCTATAACTTGCTCAACGGTCAGTCAGAGACTATTTCCCCAAACAGAGATAACATTGTTGAAATGTGATGTACAGCAAAACTGTCATCTGCTTTCCTATGTTACGGTTTTTGTGCAAAATACATGCATTTCTCAAAGATATCTTTTTGGCAGAGGAGAATCTCTAAATCTCTAAACAAGTTAATACTATTGCATACTGTCATATAATTCAGTTAATTCCAAATCAATAGATAAATATGTTTGTCCCACAAACCTCCTCCACCACCTACCCAGGCAGAGATGAGACTGACATTGTGTTCATCATACTGTGCTTTGTAAGCAGTAAAAATGTCCCCAAACAAGGTAATATTATCTTATAATGCCTTGTTTTATAGATTCCAAATCCTCTCAGGAATAACGCACCTCCAGAACACAATTTTCTGTTTGCAGGGCACTGTTCTATGTCTTCTTGTTCTAGGAGAAACTCAGATAAAGTCATACAGTTTTACTTATACAGTACTTTGCATTATGACAATACTGAAAATTAAGAGTGTCACCAAAAAAAACATATTTTTTTTTAGAATGCCCATATTTCAGGTTACTTTTTGTAAACATATTTTGTGTAGTTTTCCTTGTTTAGTAATATCTCTCCACCCCCCAAATCGGTGCACCGGCTTACACCTATTCCCTGGGCCCATATAATACTGGTATAACTATATGCTGTCTTGTGATTTATAAGAAGTTCATAGAGTACTGGGACAGAAACAGACATTGGGAATATGTGCTAGAAGAGAGAAATAAAAAGAGGGGGAGTAATAAGCAGAGAAAGCACTGTACAAAATAACAAACAATTTGTCCTTTAAGAGGCACAAATGTCACAAAGGCCTGCAGACTTGCAGAAAGTGAAGGTGTCTGAAGAATCCTGTAGTTAAAAAAGAAGGGTTATTGTCAATATAGATTGTATGTATTTTAAGGCACATTTGGGCCCTGCAAAAATCTAACCTGAGTTCCTGTACCCATAATTACACTCGGCACACACATATTATCAGCCCCAACATTAGCAAACCTCCTAAAAGCACCTAAGGAGTAATGCTAGTGCTTCCAGTTACCTGGACATGCGTCAATGTAAGCTGTCTTGGATTTTTATATTGTTATGCAACTGGCTCCTGACAATATAGGTAACCAAAAGAAGAAAAAAGTTTTCCCCCAGCACACCAAAAGGTATGAGCAATAAAGGTGCATACACATGGTGAGATGTTGTCTATACCCAATTTTGACTGTGTCATTTCCCTTGAACTCCCCCAGAGCCCAGAAGCACCAATTTTGACTATCTGTACTTTCAATTTTGATTATGTCCGATTTTGTCTAAGTGCAAATTTTGACTATACTGTGTACTAGATAGTGCACTATATAGTCAAGAATGACTTGCCTGCACAGTCTATCTAGCCTTGCAAAACCAACCCCACGGGAGTGCGCATTAGGATCAAATTGGGATTGCAAGGTGGTTAACGCCTTGCAATTTGCACTAACTTTCATTGCGATTTTGACTATATAGTCAAAATTGAAAGGAGAAATCTCACCATGTGTACACATCTTAAGACTTGAACATTACATGTTAATAGAAAATTCAGAGATTTTAGTTGCATATATTTGCAAAGATAAGGTTAAGCCACTGAGCCACCAGATCAAGGCTTCTCTGATACTGGTAGTCCCTAAAGATACATGGTATTAGCAACCATTTTGGGTCATATAATTGATTATTGTTCTGCAACATAATATTAGCACATACAAAAATATTTCTAAATTGAAAGCCAACTCACCTGAAGTCACCACTAGATCCTTCAAATGGCACCACAAGAACCAGCATTCCATCCAAATGCAGGTCCCATCTATGACTCTCAGAACGGCAATATAAAATTGTAGCTGCTCAATCAATTTAGTAATACTTCTCAGGTGTATGAAAAGGAGAGGTTACTCTAAACATGAAAAAGAGAAAAGTTTTCCCCCTACACACCAAAAAGGGGATGCAGTTAATTTGCCAGTAGTCAGGATCCCGGCGGTCAGGATATCGACGCTGGAATCCCTACTGCTGACAATACCAACAGCAGTAATCCCAGCTCACAGAGGCTATTCCCTCTGCACCTTAAGGGTGCATACACACGGAGAGATTTTGACTAGAGAGATTTTGACTGAGCGATTTCCCTTGAACTGTAGGAGATTTTGACTAACTTTACTAGAGATTTTGACTAACTTTTCCAGCGATTTTGGCTATGGGCGATTTTGGCTAACTCATTCAAGCAAGGGGATGCTTTTTCTTTTCCAGCGACATAGCCAAAATTGACTTCTCTGCACAGTCTATTTTTAGCAGCGATAGCGACCTGGCAGGGACGCGCATCGCTATCGCTGGCTGTGTACACATGGAGAGATATGCACTAACTTTCTGAGCGATTTTGACTATATAGTCAAAATTGCTCAGTTATATCGCTCCGTGTGTATGCACCTTAAGTCTGGATGAAAACAAATTGTTTGTTTTCAAGAATTTCCTGTACATTCCTGTAAATTCAAGATATATTTACATTCTGAGAGATAGTCAGATTGTGCTTGAGAAAACAAACTGGTTTGGGTTATATATGAATATATGAAAGGGAAGCAGATAATTCCTTTACCCAATTGTTTAACTCCATTTTGAAATACAATCTGTATTTATTTAAATTTTTTAGCTAGTGAGAGTGACTAAAAGGACCACAGGGTGGGACAACACCCTGTGGTATTGTGTGTAAGAACAGGATAAAAACTGGGCCTTGGGGTCCTGTGGGAGAGAGATGTCCTCTAACTGTGAGGAGATATACTTTCTGTGACACCTAGAAGTTTTGAACTGCTGTTACATCTGTAGTCTGCAACCCCAATACAAAACTTGCAAAGATAAGAGGCTTTTTAAAGACTATTTGAGAAATAAACATCTCGCCTTCAAGATGACTGCCTTTAATCCTTTGACCAATTTGAATGTGACAAATGCAGTCCCATTGTTTGGCTGTTCTGGATTGAGCACAGCATCTACAAGCGTCACCCAATGCCAGCTACAGTGCAAGGCTTGGTCAATGGAGGGTGACCAGTGGGACTCAACCAACGGCAGTCAAGAGGTGTGTCAGCAGAATGTCTATGCATACACAGCAGCAACCGATATCAGGTGCCGTTGATAGAAGCCTGGACAGAAGTGTAGTTGTAGCTGCCACGTTGAAGGAACCTGGTGGTGACAGCAAAATATCTGCCCACTGCACAGTGTGTGGAGTCAGTAACAGGTGGTTACTGATGGTCAGAGGGAATCCCCTATTGGTCAAAGTCCCGTAAGACCCAAAAGTAATCAGTGATCACTTGATGCAGGCAGTAAGGCGCATCCAACCCAAACTCGCATTTTGGTTTACAAGATTTTTGCTTCTTCTCCCTGAGAAATCCCACATCATGTCACATGTTATGTAGGACCCAGAATCTCACACCCTTTTACATACTGTGAGTTATGGAACAGATTATTTGAACTCACACATTTACTTGCCCCCCTATTACATTTAACCTGATGTCTTCTCCATTCTAGATAATAAGCCAATAGAGCAGAATACTAAAGTCATTAGTAGCAAACTGTACAATAGTCTGAATTATATATACAATTATTGTATATATGTTACTTTATTTCACAGCAGCCACATGATCTGTTATTTGTATAGAATATTGTATACTGTAATCAGGTGCTGGTTGGAAACTTTTAGCCTTGGGGGTAAATACAATCAAGGGGCCCTGGCATTGCACAGCAAAATGGAACTGGCAAAAAAACTGCAGGCGTAGTTTATCTGATTACCCCCTTCATTCCATCTAATTAACCTTGCATAACTGTCTGATTTCCCTCTTCATTGTCCCCTGCATAGCTCATTGATAGCCCCTCGATGGCTGTCTTATCAAGCTATCCCTGCATGTCTCCCTGATTGCCCACTCTATAGTTGTCTCTCATTAACCCCTCCATAGCTCTCTCACTGCCAGTTCCTTCCATATAACACTGAACCCCTTACAGCACACACTGACCCCTAACAGCACCCACTGTCCACCTCAGAGCACTCACTGACTCCCTCACAGCATTCACTGTTCCTTTCATTGTCTACCTCACAGCACTTCCCTCCCCTGTCCACCACACCTCCCGCCCCTTTAAGAACCACCTCACAGTTCCCCCTCGGCCCATGCAACGTCCACCTCACAGCACTCCCTTCTAACTAGCAACCTGTGTGAGAAATTTTGGAGCACCAATTTCTATAGGCAAGTCTGTAGTCTGCATGCAGGTCTGGGAACAGCACCCCTCACTCCATCTTCAATGTCCACTTCTCACAGCACCCTCCCCCCTTCTTTCAATATTCACCTCACATTGCTGCCACTGCCCCCAGATACTGTTGCATGGTCGAGGCTGCTGCTCAAGCCCTAAAGCTTAAGGCTTGGTAAACACTTAGATAAAATTGTCCCGATTTGTCGTTTCCAGCCCAATTTGAAGGACTAATCAGGCATATCATTAAGTGTGTATGCCTGATTGCACATTTGAGGTGAAGATTATAGTGGTCCCAGCAATTTATATACAGCGCTGAAGATTTGTGCACTTCAACTGGCCCATTTATCATAGTGTGCCTAAATGCAATATAGACCAAAGTGCTTGACATATAAACTGTGTGCAATCAAAAAAACACAAATATACAACCCTTAAGGTCAATGTGAGAGTCCAATTCTTGTCCTCTTAGTTTGATAGCATGTAAAATAGAGGGGAGAGGGAAACCATATGTGCAGTACAGTAGTTTAATATACACACATACATGAAACATAGACAATCACAATGCAGGGTCACAATAAAATGTGCAGGATATTAATGTCCAAGTGTGACAACCACAGGAGATGTGCAGAACAATTACCAGAGAGTCTGAGAACTCAAAGAGTCCTCAAACAAGTTCTTTAATTTCCAAAAGTCCACCCGGGCAGGAGCTGGAAAAGTCCTCTGGTTCTTGAAGATGCAGACCAACGTGGGAACCGGTCACAGATTGAATACGCCGACGCGTTTCAACTCCTATTCCTGGAGTCTCTTTTAAGGCTGAGTAATAGTTGCGAAGCGCTATATCGACGATATTTTGTTTATCTGGAAGGGGGACTCTACACAGTTGGAGTCCTTTTGCAGTTATTTAAACTCTAATAATCTCAATATAGAACTTTCCTTCTCTGTAAGTAAAGTTAATGTCCACTTTTTAGACTTGAGCCTGAATGTAGAGGATAATGTCTTATCCACCAGCACTTACACCAAGGAAACAGACTCTCTGTCTTATATACATGCCGAGAGCTGTCACCACCATAATTGGTTGGAGTCCATCCCCTATGGGCAACTAAAGAGACTAAAGAGAAATTGCTCTAAGGCTGAGGTCTATCAAGAGCAGGCTCAGGAACTGAGAGGAAGATTTGAAAGAAGCGGCTATGTTACCGTCCGGCTAGAGAAAGCTATGGAAGTGATAGAGAAAATTGAGAGAGTGGATTTATTGATAGATAAGCCCTCAAGGATATCTAACAAAGAGAAATTTGAGTGGGCTTTCATTACTGGGTATAATTCCCAGCACAGGGCCCTGGAGAAATCAGTGAGACGGAACTGGAAAATCCTTAAAAAGGACCCAGTTTTGGGGGGATCATTACCTGATTACCCTACCTTCATATATAAAAAGGCCCCTAACCTAAAAACTTCCCTGGTGAATAGTTATATATCCCCTAAGAAAAGAGAAGGTAGGGTTTTAACTCAAGGTTTCCACCGCTGTGGGATGTGCATCTGCTGCAGAGAAGTACCTAGCGATGGGACTAAAAAACTTGAATCTGTGTGTATTAATGGAAAAAACGTTAGGATTAGAGATTTTATTACGTGTAATGTAAAAAATGTCATTTATTTTATTGAATGCAGATGTCACCTTTTTTATATTGGTCGAACCACTAGACCTCTTAAAACACGTTTAAATGAACACTGCAGAAATATTAAGAAAAGTTTAGAGTCCCATGCCTTGTCGAACCATTTTAAAATACACCATAAGAGCTCCACAGGAGGGATAGTTAGATTTGGGGCCATTAAGGTGGTGAAATGTGGGCCCCGGCATCGGGACATCACTACACTTTTAGCTAAAAGTGAGATGCAGTGTATTTATGATTTTAACACTTTACACCCTATGGGTCTTAACAGCGATTTTGAGCTGAAGTGGTTCATGTAAGCTTTTTAAATTAGGATTGATTTTTATTTTGTATTTTAGACTGTATTATGTGTTTTATCTCCTGTATTTTTTATTTTTAGAACTATTTAATCAAATTTTACTGGAATGCGAATTGAATATTTGTCATGCCGTTTATAAAAAATGTGCGTATGGGGTAACCATGGCAGTGCGCACTAGGACTTGGACACAACATGCTTCCGGGTGAAACGGGCCGTGCGGCTAGTCACCATGACAACGTGACGGAGGGCGCCGCAACCGGAAGTGATGTCCCGTTGCGTCAGGTTACCATAGAAACAGTACTACAAACTCCGGGGGCGGAAGTGACGGAGTGGAGCTTCCGGTTACCAAGGAAACCGGCACTGTGTACACGCGACAACAGGTGTATCCTGTTAAGGGACTATTTGTGATTGGGCCCAGGACCATTTAAAAACCGGATGATGTGTGCAACTATTACTCAGCCTTGAAAAAGACTCCAGGAATAGGAGTTGAAACGCATCGGCGTATTCCATCTGTGACCGGTTCCCACGTTGGTCTGCATCTTCAAGAACCAGAGGACTTTTCCAGCTCCTGCCCGGGTGGACTTTGGAAATTAAAGAACTTGTTTGAGGACTCTTTGAGTTCTCAGACTCTCTGGTAATTGTTCTGCACATCTCCTGTGGTTGTCACACTTGGACATTAATATCCTGCACATTTTATTGTGACCCTGCATTGTGATTGTCTATGTTTCATGTATGTGTGTATATTAAATTACTGTACTGCACATATGGTTTCCCTCTCCCCTCTATTTTACATGCTATCAAACTAAGAGGAGGAAGTGTGAGGAACAAGAATTGGACTCTCACGTCGACCTTAAGGGTTGTATATTTGTGTTTTTTTGATTGCACACAGTTTATATGTCAAGCACTTTGGTCTATATTGCATTTAGGCGCCTGTTGATACCCGTGGCCAAAATTTTCTTTGTCTAGCTATTCATAGTGTTCTGGAGAAACACTGGTTCTGGCCACGGGAACTACAGTGCAGCCTTTGTTTAGACTGCGCGACACGCGGGACGACTAGACAGATTCTTTGTCTTTTTCATTTATCATAGTGTATTTGCGGTTTAATTTCCAAAAACACCAAACCGCAAATATTAAGTATCCTCCAAATGTATGAAGGAGGGACTGCAGCAGGTATCTCTGATACCTGCTGCGATTCCTCCATTGTTGCCCACAGCTGCATCCCCCATAGGTTCCTATGGGAGATGCAATGCTGCCAAATTTATCAATATCGATATTGGTCCCTGCAGCGACTGCATGGCGGTAGCCCATTGCGGCCTGTGGGCTACACATCACATATGCAGCTGGCAGAGGGTGCCCCCGGAACCTACACCAGGAGTGGACACTGTGCATGTGCGGTCTTAGCTGACTGCACACGTGCAGCACCCTTGGCAGCCGACACAGCACATCGCAGGGACTGTATAATATATCCAGACGATAGGATGGCAATGCAGTTCAGGGCAGTAAGATCATGCCCAAATTGCATTCAGTATGCGATCCATGATAAATGGGCCCCTAAACCACAAGTGAATATCCCCATAAAAGACCCACTATGGTGAATGAGTGTCAGCAGTTTATAAGAGAACTAGGTGCTCTACACGTTTTTGAAGCACGGAGTTTCTGATTTTCATGGTTGTACATATGAGTGTTAACAATTTGGTAAATCTATAGAGATGTAAATTTAAGATCTCTTAATGTAAGTAAATGTTAATCCATGATTCTTGGCGTTACCTGAATAGCACCCACAGCAGATACCGTAAAAAGTGACCGGACCATTTTTGTAGTTTATCAAATTCTAACACTGGAGGTGCAATCCAAATTTTGATACGATGCTCCATTTGGGCATTATCATTCATGCAATGCTAACCACGTATCAGTAATGATGTTATTATTTCAACCCCCTTTTCATTCCCTTAGGGGAGGTTTATTAAAATTCTAATTATGGACTTTTCCACCTGCAGAATACCTATGTTAAATTGTATCTTCTAACACATCGGAAAGTAAGAGAATTAGTGACGAGTCAGTCAGTGAATGAATGAGTGAGGGCTTTCGCATTTATATTTTTAGATGAAATAACTTCATACCAATTACAATAAAGACAGCATAAGCCTCTGCAAGTGCAATGGTGCATTTGATGGAATTCCCTGTATCTTCCCACTACCACTATGGGAATTCAGTTGCTGAGGCTTGTATGAGGAGGCAGCACAGACGGCCGTGGCAGCAAGCTACAGAGGAAGGGAGATGGTCACTGGGGATGGTGGCCGGGGAGGGAGGCAGAGGCGGAACTACCACCAGTGCAACCAGTGCGTTGCACTGGGGCCCGCCACTGTCCAGGGGCCAAAAGCATGTAATGAGTCAAACTGACTCATTACATGCCACTGTGTGCTGCGGGCAACCGGTGCCCGCAGCACACAGCCGCCGGACAGAGAGGAGAGGAGCGCAGAGGTACGGGGAGAAGGAGGAGGAGGGAGGTGGAGCAGGGAGCCGCAGCAGCGCTTTGCTACTGGTTGAGGTGCTGTTGCTGCTGTCCCTCTGCTTCACTATAGGCTGTCTTCCAAGAACAGCCTATAGTGAAGCAGAGAGACAGCAGCAGCAGCGCCTCCACCAATAACACAGCGCTGCTGCGGTTCCTTCCTCCACCTCCCTCCTCCTCCTTCTCTCCTGCCTGGGAATCGTGATCTGCCAGAAGCTGCACCGAGGAGCCTGAGCCAGCGGAGAGGGTAAGTATAATTCTTTCTTTCTTTCCTTCTTTCTTTCTTTCTTTCTTTCTTTCTTTCTTTCTTTCTTTCTTTCTTTCTTTCTTTCTTTCTTTCTTTCTTTCTTTCTTCAAAAAGGTGGACTGTCTGCCGCAATGTGTAAAAAGGGGGAATCTGCCTGCCGCAATGTGTAAAAAGGGGGAATCTGCCTGCCGTAATGTGTAGAAAGGGGGAATCTTTGCCGCAATGTGTAAAAAGGGGGAATCTGCCTGACGTAATGTGTAAAAAGGGGGAATCTGCCTGACATGGTGTGTAAAATAGGGGGGATCTTTGCCGCAATGTGTAAAAAGGGGGAATCTGCCTGCCGCAATGTGTTAAAAGGGGGAATCTGCCTGACGTGATGTGTAAAAAGGGGGAATCTGTCTGCCGTGATGTGTAAAAAGGGAACGCTGTCTGCCGCAATGTGTAAAAAGGGGGAATATGCCTGCCGTAATGTGTAAAAAGGGGGACGCTGTCTGCCGTAATGTGTAACAATGGCACGCTGTCTGCCGTAATGTGTAAAAAGGGGACGCTGTCTGCCGTTATGTGTAAAAAGGGCACGCTGTCTGCCGTTATGTGTAAAAAGGGCATGCTGTCTGCTGTTATGTGTAAAAAGTGTACGCTGTCTGCCGCTATGTTTAACAAGGGCACGCTGTCTGCCGTTATGTGCAAAAAGTGTACGCTGTCTGCCGCTATGTGTAACAAGGGCACGCTGTCTGCCGTTATGTGTAAAAAGGGGATGCTGTCTGCCGTTATGTGTAAAAAGTGCACGCTGTCTGCCGCTATGTGTAAAAAGGGCATGCTGTCTGCTGTTATGTGTAAAAAGGAGGACGCTGTCTGCCATAATGTGTAAAAAGGGGACGCTGCCTGCTGTAATGTGTTAAAAGAGGAATCTGTCCGCCGTAAGGTGTAAAAAGGTCTCTACCTGGTGTAGTGGTGCTACTCTGCTGCGTAATTTGAATAATGGAGACTACTGTGCACCATTTATGAATTGGTATTATTTTGTGGCCACACCCCTTCCAAACGAGGCCATGCCACTATGTATTTTTGTGCGTGCCTGCGGCGCGTACTGCCCCTGTTTTGCACGCAGGGGTGGGGCTCCGATGCCGTTTCTTGCACACAGTGCTAAAATGTCTAGTAACGGCACTGTTGTTAGGTATCCATTTCTCTGGCCCTGAGCAGGTCCCCCTCACCAGATCCTCTCCAGGGGTGAGGGGGTGGACTTTGATGGGATGGGGGGGGGGGCCAAAGCATTCTGTCGCACCTGGGCCCACCGCTCGCTAGTTCTGCCACTGGAGGGAGGGGATTTTGTTTGGTCGCTGTTACCTGCCAAGACAGCAAGCTCTGGACAGCGGGATGGTGGCTGTGGGGAAGGAGGTGGCAGCTGTTACTGGCCACAGCAGCAACCTCCAAAGAGGGGGGACAGTGGCCAGAGGTGGAGTGATGTGTGGCGGCTGTTTCCAGCTTCAGCAGTAAGTTCTGGAGGGGTAGAGCGGTGGCTGCAGGGGGATTTGTTTAGCAGCTGTTACCTGTCGCTGCAGAAAGCTCTGTAGATGGTGGGGGCAGAGGGGGAGGCTGCTGGGGGTTATGTGGCTGCTCTTACCAGCCGACGGTCGGGTGACACTGCTGAATTAGAGGGGAGTTAAACTGGGTACATACTTGTCAACCCCCCCGGGAGATCAGACTACAGATTAGACTGTTTATACAATCCTTCTGCAGACCTACTTGAGTTTCTACAGCCAATCCTCACTACACACTACACACCAATTTTCAGCATACCAATCTGTGACCAATTCTGCTAAAAAAATTAATTCGGCTATGGAAGAAGAGTGATATATTAATGATGAATGTATTTCATAATATTAGTCATGGGGGGGATGGGGAGAGTATTTTAATGTTCTTTTAAAACAAAAAAAAATGTGGATCCCCAAAAGGCATAGCCAGCCCCGGGTACTTTGAGCCAGCCCTGGTCCAAAAAATACGGGTAACAAAACATGTAAGGGTCCCCCATACTTTTAGAACCAGCACTGCACTCCACTAGCTGTGGAGTAATGCCAAAGCGGGGGGATACACTTGACCGGGTCCCGTGGCCAAAGCATCCATCCCCCCCAACTAGCTATCACAGGCTGGGGATTCCTGGGAAATTGGGGTGCCCCCAATAAAGGGGCCCCCTCTCCAGGGCAACCAAGGCCAGGGCTGAAGCCCGGAGCTCTCCCCGGCGCTCCTGGGCTCTGGGTGCTGAGTTGATAGTCCAATTTTTAAAAATAAACATTTGTCTTTTACGGGAGGACTACAGGTCCCAGCAAGCATCTCCTGCATGCTGGTACTTGGAGTACCATAAGTACCAGTATGCGGGGCATTAAGGGCCACTGGTACCTATAGGCCCTCTGTAAAAGAATTTTCAAATAAAAAAGACACCTCATTTTTTTATATTTTATTACTCATCACTTTCACCTGGGGGGCGCCATCCGTTAAGCTCTTTTGCATGGCCAATGCCCATCCAGGACTTCCCTGACATCTCCTTTCTTTAGGAGCTCTTTACCGCTCCTTCTCCAACGTCAGAGTGACAGCTGCTGCCTCGCATTGGATAATTTTAGCTGGCACAAGGGGGCGAGGTGATGAAATGGCAAACCGTGATTGGCTCAACGCGGCCATCTTGATTTTCAAAAATAGCACAGTGGCACCATTTTTTAAACTAGAAGCTGTGCCCAGTGCTTTTAAGCACGCCGCTTGCTGCCGAACTCTGCAGTTAAAGTTATCGGTCTTGCCACTTTTCTCCCTGCCGCCATACCCTCCGCTTAGTCCCGTAGCAGTGGCAGATGGTGCTGGGTTCCCTCCGGATCACGCACTGCTACAACGTTGATAGTGTGCTGGGCTGCCGGGACCGGAGATCAGTCGCCTGCTCCAGTCTCTGCAGCCTACACACTTCCATGTTTGTCATCTGGACAGCAGTTGGGTCTCCTAGTTTTTAAGAAGGTTTAAAAAACAGGAGACCCGACTGGCGGCCAGGATTGTATGTGCGGGCTGGTGGGTGGAGGGTACACACTCCAATCCTGAGGATTGGACAAGTGTGTACCCAACTTTAAGGAAGGAGGAGTTGCTCGGCTGCTCCTCCGATTGTGTTTTCAGTATAACATACAGTGTGTCATGGGTGCCACGGAGAGCATGTAGCATACTCCCTGCCTGCCTCCGCAGCCAACCATAAATATTGGGCTGCGAGCAGCTCAAGATCTCTAAAATTGTAGTGGCTGGGGGGGGGGGGGGGGCAGATGCCACTCTGCCCCCCTTCCCAGCCCGCTACTGACTGTAGTAATATTGATGTGCTCAGTACTGGACATATTACTGGACAATGAGCCTGATTCAGATATGGTTGGAGTTGCTATCACTGCTGCTTACATAGAAGCAGCAGTGATAGCACTAATATGGTAATGCAGCAGGAGGCGTAAAGCGTCTGGCTGCATTACTGATCTGAACTGTGTCCTAGGATGCAAGATTGAATAATCTCCGATACCATCCGCTGGCTGCATGGGCCATGGTTGACATGCAAGTCGGCCTCTGCAGTAACTACCAAGAGGCTTGGCCTCGTGCGTTCCCTGCATTGGTGGCTACATGCCTCCATCGCTATCGCTACCCCCCTACCCCCTCCCTGCCATCCAAATAGCAGCAGACTGTCAGTCACTAACAGTGTGCTGCTGTCCTGTGTCCTGTGTTGCAGGACCCGTTTGTGTACGTGCAGAATGGGTCCTGCGCATGCGCAAAGTACCAAACATCTGTACTTTGTGATTTAGGATAGCACTCCAACCACATCTGAATCAGGCCTAATATGTCTGATGGGCATACTAGGTATATAACTACTACTGCTGGGTATTGCAATGAATGCTTTATGTCAGTCAGTATTTTATACTCAGCCAGATTGGAATTATTTTACACCAGACTAACCTCTGTTATATACTTGCCACAGAATGGCATCAGTATTGCATATCAATAAGCCTAAATGAAGATGGAGGGGGTGTGCAATTTCACACTTTGCCTTAGGCAGCAGGAAGGGTAGTATCACTCCTGGCCAAGTTGTACATTAAGTCATGTTAAATACTTTCATTCTGTGCAATTGAGCTGTTAGTGTTACACCTGCCAAGAACTAAAAGAGTGAGCTAGATGTCTGCTGATTTGCTTCAAGTTAACGGAAGCTAAGTTAATCACATTGTTCAGTTCTATAGTCAGCAATTAAAGGGCCCTACTCACTTGGCGATGTGCCGCCGAGGTGCCCGACGGCCGATACGGCCGACGAGCGACCCGGCGGCGGGGGGGCAGTGACGGGGGGAGTGAAGTTTCTTCACTCCCCCCGTCACCCGGCTGCATTGAAGTGCAGGCAAATATGGACGAGATCGTCCATATTGGCCTGCATGCACAGCCGACGGGAGACCAGCGATGAACGAGCGCGGGGACGCGCATCGTTCATCGCTTAAGTCTCCACACTGAAAGATATGAACGAGTTCTCGTTCATTTATGAACGAGATCGTTCATATCTTTCAGAATATCGCCAAGTGTGTAGGGCCTATAACTCTTTGCATACTTACTGTTAATAAGGTCAGTGTTGGATTGTCTGATAATGTTAATAACTTGCAATTTGTGGCTAAAACTAGTGAACGAACATTAACAAAACTACATAAGAGCATTGCTAAATAACCTGAGGATAAATATGATGTCAGAATGTTACTGTACAATGAACTTTGTAAATAAAGGATATTCTACTGTAAATGTACTTTTCTGGGAATTGCTTTTCGCCTCGAGTCAATTCACATTCACACTAGGAGCTCTTATGACATCTTAAATTTGATGTTGCACACTTAAAAGTGTAATCCACAGAGCTGCAAAAAACAGAACAAAAAGTATACGTCTCCATTTTTGTCAAGGCATATATACTTTAGTAATGTTTTAGGTATTCTTTTTTCATGTTTCACTTTTTCAGCTTTTTGCTTAATGCCTTAAAATCAGTTGCGGCTCCACCTCCCTGCCCTCAGAGACACTCTGCACAGCTGACCAGCGTCACGCCGAGCTGCAGTCCCCAGTCACCCACCACAGCCGCCCTGCACCCTGCTCCCGATTCACGGGCAGGCGGAGCAGCAGGTGCCTCCGGCTGCCATCTTGGAAAAAAGGGGAAGTGGCGCTGCAGAGGCTTCCCCTGCCTTACAAGTGGTCCCAAGCTTAAGGCTTTCAAGTGAGACAGAGCTCGGTCCTGGCTCTGGAACCACCTACTGCACCCTGTGCCTCCTCTTAGTCTGTTAACTGTCTGGTACAGTGACTCTGTTGACCCAGATAATGGTGGACTGGTGGCATGGGATCTGTGCTGGCATGGTCCTTGCTACTCACACCTCCAGATAACGCAGCACAGGCTGATACTCTCCTGTCAGCACCCTCGTCAATATTAGAAGCACCCTCGTCAATATAGCTGGTAACTCGACCTGAAGATTTTTAGCACCAAGCAGGTTGTATGTACTTGCCAGAGCAATTTTTGTTAATAGAATGGTTCGCTTTTAGTCTCACTATATCGTATAAATGTATGTTTTTGTTTTTTACCAGGTATCTGAATATGGGATCATTTATGTCGATATTACTATTGGACCGAATATTTTGTTTTGGGTCCTTTCTTCCTTCCTACTACTATCTCTACTGAGGATTTCTTACTGTGGAGGAGAACTGAGTGTTACAAGTTTTTGGGGTAATGCCCCTTTATGTCCCTATTGTCCTTGTTAAGGCCCATCACCCTCAGTACATATCTGATATTAGTCTCTCAGATGTCATAATTATTTAGGCTATAACTGATCTAGCTGGCATATGCATGGACCCCTTCGTAGAGGTTGGTTGCCCGCTGGGATCATGGATCTTCGGATTCTATATCTGTCCCTGATGTAAACTCTTAGCTCATGTAATCCCAGATTTTATAGTCCCTATGCTTCCAGTACCCTTATATGTTGTGATTATCATGTTCACAGCTGTTACTGTGATCAATGGTCAGAGACAATTCATATTATGTTCTCATATTTGTCATTAAAATCTTTTGTTTCTATATGTGTCCTTTTTCACACATTTCAGTGCTCTATAGGGTTGAGGGAGGTTGTCATCCACTGACTTGTCCCCCATTTGCTGCACTTTTTGGCAGCCCCTTGTGGCACCCCTGTGGTGCTATTTTTGTGTTTGGTTTTGTTTAATTTTTCCCTGTTTCCTTGAATTGGCGATCTACTGAATTTTCTTTTGAATGTTTTTATTATTTTTACCTTGATACACACTTCCATATTTTCATATAACCGTATAGTAAAATGGTTTAGATTTTATTTCATCCTTTTTAATTTGCATAATGGTTAATGTTCTGTCACAAAATATTAAGGGCTTGAATTCACCCAATAAACGTAATGTGGCGCTGAATCATTTATCTAAATGTAAGGCCCACGTGGTTGATTTGCAGGAAACCTATTGTAAATGATTGTTACCACCACCCTTCACAAAACATAAGTTCCCACACTGTTACATGGCCAATGGCCCTAGCAAAAAAGTGGGGGTGGCCACACTACTGGCCAGCACCTGCAACTTCACTTTAGATAAACAGGTCTCTGATTACGTAGGCAGATATCTGATGTTAGTGGGCAGGTTAGAGGATAAACCAGTCATATTGGCAACAATTTATGCACCCTACACTAAACAAATTCCTTTTGTAAGAAAGTTTCTTAAAGTTCTTCATTCGCATAGATCAGGGTCGTTATTGATATTGGGAGACTTCAACTTGGCCCCCGATCCCTGTGTAGATCGATCCTCAGTACACCGTGTGTCCTGAGCGCTTCTAACTCGTGACCATTCCGACATTTTTAAGCATATTCTACATGAACATGAATTTTATGATATTTGGAGAGCCAAGAATTCGGCTGGTAGAGGTTATACCTTTTTCTGACCGGTTCATAGCTCCCACTTGAGAATAGATTTAGCCGTGTCAGATAAAGGATGCTTCGACAGATGACAAAGGCTTCTATCCTGCCAGTGTCATGGTCTGATTATTCAGCACTCTCCCTATGATGGGATCTCACGTTGGTCAAGAGCCCTCCTAGCCCTTGGCGCCTTGAGCGCAGAGGCAAGGCAATACACACTCCAAACACTTTCTATATTCTTAGAATAAATGACACTGCAGATACATCGCAGTTCACCCACTGATGCGCTCTCAAGGTGGTAGTCAGGGGTGTGGCAATTCAAGCAGCTGCTGATATTTGTAAGCCATCTAATAAACGGCAGGTAGACATCGAATTGTACCTTAGGGAGTTAGAGCGCTAACTTAAAATCACCCCATCTGACAAAAAAAACTCTACAGAGAATTACTTAATACGTGGGATGAGTTTAAATAAATTGTCTTTGCGAGAGGTACAATAGAATTTGTTTAAATGAAAGCAGAAATTTTATGAGCAAAGGGGACAGGGCAGGTAGGATATTGGCCAGGAAATTTAGTGGGAAGCTGGTGAAGGAGTGAGAGAAAGCAATTGTCAACCTCAATCATTTTAAGGTGACGGACCCATCTAATATTGCTGCCGCTTTCGCCAACTATTATTCTGCCCTCTATAATTTGAAAGAGGATACCTCAACCCCTCAGCCCACGACTGCTCTTATTGAAGCCTTCCTGAAAGAGATAGATGTTCCCTCCATAGACCAAGAAACTCTACAAACCCTTGAACGTCCATGGGCACATGAGGAAATAGAATTGTCTATAGACTCCCTCCCACTGGATAAAGCTACAAGCCCTAATGGGTACACCAATAGATTTTACAAATGCTACATAGAATTCCTGATACTGTCTTTAGCTTCAGTCTATAATTATGCTTCTTCTAACGAGACATTCCTAGCAGAGATGTTGGAAGCTTGGATAGTTGCATTCCCGAAACAAAGAAAACTCCCACCCTTATGACAAATTATCGCCCCATAGCCCTCCTAAATACGGACATTAATATCTATGCAAAGCTTATTGCCAATAGACTCAATCCCTTGCTGCCGCTACTCATACACTAGGATCATGTGGGTTTTGTGCCAGGTAGGCAATCCCCAGATAACACCAGTAGAATTATTAATGTCCTAGATTCCTTTTCCACTTTGGATGTTCCTCTTTTACTGCTTTCATTAGATGCTGAGAAGGCATTTGACCAACTACACTGGGGCTACCTTAAGGCAGTTCTTTGTAAAATTGGCTTTAGTGGTAGGGCCCTGACCTCTATATCAACATTATATTCTAACCCGATGGTTCGGGTGTTTGCAAATGCAATACTTTCCCCGATATTCCCAATTTCAAATGGTACCCACCAAGGCTGCCCACTATCCCATCTGGTTTTTGCCCTTGCTATTGAACCTTTAGCTGAGAAAATATGATCCACTGAGTCTATAAAAGGCCCAGAACTCTTTGGAAAGTTATATAAGGTCTGCCTATTCGCGGACGAGGTCCTTCTTATATTAACCGATCCTGTTCGTTCTTTGCAAAGTCTGCACACCATGTTGAAAGAATATTCCAAGGTGTCCTATTATACTGTAAATTGAACAATACCAAAACAGAGGCTCTTCCCGTTAACTTTTCCTCCTCCCTTTTGTTTTCTCTGAAAACTAATTATTAGTATGCATGGCAGGATAGAAGCCTTAAATATCTGGGGGTTCAAATCACCCAAAAAGTGACTGACCTCGTATTAGCCAACTACCCTCCTCTTTTACACAAGATCTCTCAATTGACCTCTGAATGGATGATGCAACATGTGTCATGGATGAGGCGCATTGCAGCTTTAAAAATGATAGTCCTTCCCAAGCTTATGTATCTGTTCAGAACTGTTTCTATGCTTTTACCAATTTATTTATTGTCTAACTTGAACTCTATTTTCACCAAATACAGTATGTCTGGCAAGGCAAGAAACTGAAATTAGCTTGACAGACGATGTACCTCCCTAATTAAACAGAGGTCTGGCGTATCCTGAGCTGCATGCTTACCAGCTAGCCTGCATATTTTCCCAGATGGGCCCTTGGTATACTCAGGACATGCCCAAGTTGTGGGTATAATTAGAATGGGGTTTAATGACCCCATTCCCTTTAACTGACATCTTGTGGCTGCCAGCAAACAAAGGCAAATCATTGACTACCAAATCCTTAATGGTACAATCTACCTGAAAAGCTTGGTTGGAACTGGTGTCCAAACTAGATAATGTTTCCCTTCCTTTCTCTGATCTTACGTTACATGGTTTCGCTTGCCTCATTTCGGATTTACGGTTTAATGTATGGATATCCCAAGGGATTATGTCACTCAATGAGGTCACTGACGCAGGTTCTCTACTTTCATTTACTCACTCCAATCGCAGTTTTCCTTACCTCTTAAGTAATTCTATAAATGTTTACAATTAAGACATTGGCTAATGGAGGCCACACAAAATTTCAGAGAAAGAAGGGAAAGTAGTTTTTCAATCATGTTTTCATGTGTCAAGGTGTATGTCTCCTATAGAAATGTTTTATAAACTCATGCACCTTTATATTTTACATCCACGCGTCTACATGCAATGAAACCCTGTACCTCGAATTTGTGTTGGCACAATTGTGGCAGTGTGGGAATGTTACTTCATGTTTTCTGGACTTGTCCTGCACTTTTCAATCTCTGGCAGTCAGTGTTTTCTCTTATTTCTAGAATTGTAGGATTTTACATAGCCTCACACCCAAAATTAGCTATCCTTCACCTATATTGTGGTGATCTGTCAACTACCGATCATTATATACTGGGCCATAGCCTCATATCAGAAAAATTGTTAATCGCACGTCACTGACGCACATCAAGAATTCCAACTTTAGCAGCTATTGAGGGTGCAAGATATTCCCATTATGAATTTGAAACTACTGGCACGGCATATTGTTCTTTGACCTCCAACCCATTATTGCGCTGGCTTTCTTGGAGTAATTACAGGCAGTTTAGACCTATTGATTCTAATACTACTTCTCTTTCACTTGACTCTGATGTTTAATTCTCCAAAGTCTAACTTATTCTGAGACTTCCTGAGATTTTGTTATTCAAAGCAGCTTGTGCTCAACTCTGTATTGTATAAACTGGTAACTTCACAAATTGTCTTCATTTATGAATATTTCATATAGACCTCTGTACTATGGGCCTAATTCTGACCTGACCGTAGCCGTGCAAAATTTTGCACGGTTACGATCAGTTACTCAGACATGCTGGGGGACGTCCAGCACAGGTCTAGTCTACCCCGCATGTCTGGCCCTGCACAGCGGCGATGCTTTTGTACTTGACGAGTAGCTCCCTACCTGTACAGTTCCTGCGCGCTGGCAGGGAGCTACCTGTCACTGTCCGGGTCACAGCGGCAGCCTGTGACATCACGCAGCCGCCAAAGCATGCTCCCTGCATAGTCCAGGCATGCCTGCATTGCCCGGACTGCGACCCCAAAATGGCAGCCAAACACCGCCGGCCCGCCCCCTCATGCCCAGCAACTGCCTCTGCCTGTCAATCAGGAAGAGGCGATCGCTGGGCTGAGATGGCCATCGGTTGTCTGACATGTGCCTGCGCACTGCAGCACCGGCACATGCGCATTTCAGACCTGATCGGCTGCTGTGTTAGGATTGGTAGGTGGCGTAGGATTGGTAGGTGGCGTAGCTCTCCTATTTGAATTTTGGACTGCACTGCAGCCCCACCTCTGGAGCCACCAATGCTTAAAATAATTATGATGGGCAAGGGATATTGGGGGTCATTCTGAGTTGTTCGCTCGTTGCCGATTTTTGCTATGCTGCGATTTGTTGCTAACTGCGCATGCGCATGGTACGCAGAGCACATGCACTTAGTTATTTAACACAAAACTTAGCTGTTTTGCTGTGGCTTCTGCGGAGCTTTTCAGACGCACTGGTGTTCGGTAAATGATTGACAGGAAAGGAGCATTTCTGGGTGGCAACTCAGCGTTTTCCCGGCATTTGCAAAAAAACGCAGGCGTGTCAGGGAAAAATGCGGGAGTGTCTGGAGAAACAGGGGAGTGGCTGTCCGAACGCAGGGCGTGTTTGTGACGTCAAACCAGGAACTAAACGGACTGAGCTGATCGCAATTCGTGAGTAGGTCCGGAGCTACTCAGAAACTGCAAAGAATTATTTAGTAGCAATTCTGCTAATCTTTCGTTCGCAATTCTGCTATGCTAAGATACACTCCCAGAGGGCGGCGGCCTAGCAAGTGCAATGCTGCTAAAAGACATGTAGTCTTATAGTGAGTATCAAGACAGAGGTACAACATGTTTAAACTTACAAAGAAGAGTTTGGGGTTTGGATTCTGCACTGAACTGGATTGTAACTAAATAAGTTTCTCATATGTCATATAGTATACATAAAGAATGTATATTAACCAACGTGGGACCACTGATCTCGCCTCAAGGGTTTGGTGAAGTGGTTTCTGGTTGGTGGTGCTCCCAGAGGTTAGTTCAGAGCAAACTATTTTATGGGGTTTTGCAAAGGAGCAGAAAAAGACTGTTTTAAGGGGGGTACTCACGGAGCGATATTCTAAGCAATCTGACTAGATTGCTTAGAATATAAGCCTGATCGCTCCGTGTGTACCCCTTACAGCGATAGCGATGTGCAGCCCCGCGCATCGCTGTCGCTGT
Organism: Pseudophryne corroboree; assembly: GCF_028390025.1. Classification (NCBI taxonomy): domain Eukaryota; kingdom Metazoa; phylum Chordata; class Amphibia; order Anura; family Myobatrachidae; genus Pseudophryne; species Pseudophryne corroboree. The sequence goes on along the minus strand of NC_086444.1, from coordinate 220,988,566 downwards.
TGCTAGATAGGCCTGCCGTGCAGGCCAATCTAGCGGGTCGCTCACTTCACCCGCTGGATGAAGTGAGCGACCCCCCATCTCCCTCGCACGCTCAGCACACATTGCGCTGTGCTGAGCGGCGGGAGAGATGTGTGCTGAGTGGTTCGCTCAGCACACATCTCTCCCCGCATCGGCCCGTCTATATGGGCCTTTAGTCTCTCCAGGGCACACTTTAATTATATTTTTACAGTTTTTTTTACAAGTTTAAACTTACATAAATTGTTACTGTGTTTATCCATAGCAGCTAAAATAGAACTCAAAAGGACAACAACTGTCCATTTAGCCTCACAGGGGAAATAATTCAATTACACACCCCAACAATGGCAAATGGATAAGTTATCTGAATCATTCACCCTCAGTCAGCTCATAACTGTCATTTTACAGGCTGTTTGGAAAAAATAAATCGACCTGATTGGTTGCTACTTTATTTCTTTCCACGTTATCTCTCTCCTATCTTTTATACATTCCCCCTTTGTCCCCCAGTGTTTCCACTTCCAGCCTAGTTTGATTATGAAAATGTGAGAGGACCCCATACCATTTTTCTTTTAACAAAAAAAAAATGCTGCACTTTACACAAACATGCCTGTTACAGCCACGTCATTTCTTGGGGGCAATTTGTTGTCAGGATTGCTGATTGGCAGGTTCTAAATCCGTTGCTTAATAAATTAAGTGGTCTCTATAATTTTAATAGGGAAAATCAGCATGGCATTTTCTGTTGCACAGTTTGCTTTCTCTGCAATTTTGTGTTGCTTAGTTTAGTTTAGTACATTGATGAGATTTAAGAACGTTTTTAAACACTGGAATCCCATTTGAATTTCAAACCTGCTGCTTAGTAGATCTCCCCTAAAATGTTATAGTTAGCTAATGGTGGCATTAAATGGACATTTTCTTCCTCTAGGCTCCTAATGCCCAGAACTGCAGTGTTTCTCATGTGTGAGGTTTTCAGTAACAGTAAATACCCTAAGTATGCCTGTACCGATGTGGTCCTCAGCAAGAAACATAAACTAGACATACTTATGTGATGAACTTCTAAATATTTCATACATGCCAGCTTCTCAGCAGCGGCATTTTGGAGGGTCAAGAAGAGGAGTAGAGAAGCCTGGCAGGTGGTATCAGGGTGTGGTGCACAATTGTGTCATCAAGCCATTCTATCCGCCCATTTCATGAGTGAAGTCAATGGTCAGCAGATGACAGCAGCAGAGGACAAGAGGCTTGCCAGCTCTTCACTGAGTTCAGGACAGCTACCTGAGATTCGTGAGTCTCCCGCACATTCTTGGAGAGTAGACAAGTATGACATATTTATACATACTTATTAGGTCATATTTAAGGCACTTTTTTTCCAAAGTAAATAAACCTATTGTTCTAACCAGTCACTATAAATGTATCCCTTCCATTCCCTTTATTCGTGAGGTTGTCCATCTCTGAACCCTGTTTTATTATCCTTTGTCTTCTTACAGTGAGGTGTCTAAAACTGTACCTCATATATATGTGGCGTAGTGACATACAGAATGGAAAAACTATGTTTACATTCTATTGTGGTAGGTTATTTGGATTTTGACAAATATAAATTAACCCTATTGTATATGTGAGTGTATATGTGGTAGGGAATATACAGGTCTATGCACTAAAAGCAGGGCCAGATTAACAATGGGGTGGATGGAGCTACAGCTCCAGGCCTCCACATAAAAATAGGCCCGTCATCATGGAAGCATGAGGGTCACTAGCAACCAGCTGGTCAGCCATAAAGCATAACTATTAAGATTGCATTTCCATTTTTTTTCTAACAAAATTATGCAATTTGTTTATATTTTTACCTATTTAGGAAGACATTAGAGCTGATAATGTAGGGGTGTACACACCCACATGGCTATGGCCACACCCACTCAGCACTGATCACACCTCACCCATTTCTCACAATTTGCCCTTGGATATTTTCAGCGCCAGGCCCATTTGGCCCTTAATCCGACCCTGACTAAAAGAGGTAAAAAAGGCTAAAGGCAGAGAAAATCCCTGTTCGTACTGCTTCGTAGTATATACTACATGGATTTTCTACAGCCTATTAGTGCTAATAGCAGGCTACAATAGTGTGCTGCACCTGAGTCCTATGGCAGTGCTAAGTGTCCCAGGTGTTACTATTATTTATTTATTTGTTACTAAGGAGATTACTTACTGTGTGTTGATATCACCTCCTCTTGTTGACATTATCTGCCTCTCCTCGCTAGAAAGCAGGAAGTGTCACTTTGGACGGATTTCTATAAAGTTGGTTTAGAAAGAAATAAAGGGGCAAATATAACTATGTTTATTATTCTTGTTATCACTTATTACGAATAATAAATGGTGCTCCAGCCAATCAGCTCCTGTCATGTGTTAGAAAAATGACAGAAGCTGTTTGACTGGAGCACCATTTATCATTCATAATGAGTGATAACAAGAATATTACTCATTGTTATATCTGCCCAAAAATCTCTCTTCTGCTAGTGCTGCAGTGTAACAGTAAAAGGATTCGGTAGAGGTGAGTCACACACAGCGCAGAGGCAGGATTTGTCTCTGCTGTTACCACCGAGGGGGTGACTTAAAGTTCACCCTCCTTGCTGGGTTTGTTTTTTCAGTAGCAGGCCAAGCCAGAGCATCTTTTTTCTGCTATAAATGGAGTTAGAGTACATGGATCCCATAGATTATAAAACGCATGGGTGTGGATTATTAGAGCTACACTAAAAAGGTCTACAGTCAATAGGTCTACCACTAATGGCAGACATGCATTAGGTCGACAGGGTCAAAATGTTGACATAGAATAGGTAGACAGTAGAAAAGGTCGACAGGGTCAAAAGGTAGACAGGGTCAAAAGGTTGACATGGAAATGATTGACACAAAAAAGATAGACACAGTTTTTTACTTTTGTTTTTTGGGGTGTTTTGTCACTTTTCTGACATAAACAAGCCCCATTAGTGTACCACGTCCCCTCGCATACAGTAGGTCACTTTGCTTCAGATAAGGTGCCTCGCTCTGCTACCGCTGTGCTTGGTGCAGGTTACTATTTTCAATCATAGGGGGTCATTCCGAGTTGTTCGCTCATTGCCGATTTTCGCAACGGAGCAATTAAGGCGAAAATGCGCATGCGCATTGTACGCAGTGCGCATGCGCTAAGTATTTTTGCTCAAAACTTAGTAGATTTACTCACATCTGAACGAAGAATTTTCATCGTTGAAGTGATCGGAGTGTGATTGACAGGAAGTGGATGTTTCTGGGCGGAAACTGACCATTTCCAGGGAGTGTGCGGAAAAACACAGGCATGCCAGGATAAAACGCGGGAGTGTCTGGAGAAAAGGGGGAGTGGCTGGCCGAACGCAGGGCGTGTTTGTGACATCAAACCAGGAACAAAACGGGCTGAGCTGATCGCAGTGTAGGAGTAAGTCTGGAGCTACTCAGAAACTGCTAAGAATTTTCTATTCACAATTCTGCTAATCTTTCGTTCGCAATTCTGCTATGCTAAGATACACTCCCAGAGGACGGCGGCCTAGCGTGTGCAATGCTGCTAAAATCTGCTAGCGAGCGAACAACTCGGAATGACACCCATAGTCCACATGGATGGTATAGCATGAAAAATAAAAAAAAAAATGAAAAATTAAATAAAAAAACTTGTTATGACCATATGTGTGCCGACCATTGTCATGACGGCCTTTTGACCATGTCGACCTTTAACAGGTCAACCTTTTGACCCTGTAGACCTAATGCATGTCTACCATTAGTGGTGGACCTACTGTATTGACTGTAGACCTTTTTATTGTAGATCTATAGACCGGGTACCAAACCATAGTTGACCATGGACTGATGTGAATGGTTAAATAGTCTCTGTAAAACATTGTGGTACTGTATATATATGTTCTGTATACATTTATTGTATGCATGTTATTCACTTTAGCATCAGCAGTTTTTTATTTTTTATTTCAGTTTTCTCCTATTGCATTCCATTTAATATGTAAGCACCTTAGCTAATACCACAGTCTAGTTGAATAAACCTACATTTATTCAAATTAATTTTCATGTAAGATTTTATAGCCCAGTTTGCCACTCTCACTAAATCTTTCTGTAACAAGTTATCCTGATAATAAGCCTTTATAATTAAGTATCATCAGTAAATATGGACACTTTCCTTCTAGGTAATCAACAAGGTCAATAATAAAACAGATTGGAAAAGGATGCATTCAATACTGAGTTCTAACATTCATTACCAATCATTTTAGCTCAGTCTGAGTATGTTCAGCTTAAAAGTACCCTTTATCTTTTATCCTCACACAGCACTTACTTTTTCCCTTAGACTTAGAACTCATCATTTGTTCCACATTGTTATGTGGAACAGTTTTGAACACTTTCACTGAATACAAATATATTGAATATATAAAATCCATTTCATTACAAAGCATACTTGCCTACCTTTAAAGTTTTCTCTTCGGTAGAAGCCTGGCAAAGACAGACACAGCTTGCACCTTCATGGGGCGGGGCTGTAAGTCACCAGGCTCTGCCCCCAAAATACTGTGAATTTTGGGTTCTTGGGAGAGGGTGGGGCAGAAATGATGCAGAGCGCTGGCAGCCAGTCACTGTATGGAAACATGTGGAGAGATGGAGCAAAACCGCAGAAGGGGTGAGCTAGGACTTGTTTTTGTTTTCTGTGTATGGGTGGGTAGGGGCCCCAGTGCATTTGCTTTGCCCAGTGCCTGCTATGCCTGATGCTGGGTTCTAGAGAGAGGTAGTAACACTGGGAAATGGGAGGATGAGCTCAGACATGTTGCTTTAAGCTAGGTACACACTATACAATTATTGGGCCAATAATCGGAAGAATGACCAAAGTTATTATATAGTGTATACGAACAATTCCATGTTTCGGTGATATTTCTGAAAAGTCTTGCCCACACACACACACACACACACACACACACACACACACACACACACACACACACACACACACACACACACACACACGATCGATTTTCCGATCTGTCGTCCCAAACCAAAAATCTGGGCCACAATCTCCTGATATCTAGTAGTATGTGTGCATTCTCAATAATCTGCCCATGCTGTATTTCCTTTATTTACCTGTCACTATGTCATCTGCCTTGTAGGCGGACATATGCAATTGCAGTGTGATGTGGCAGAAAAGTGGTAACTTTAAAAAAATAAATCTTTTAGTGTGTAGCTCAGATATTGGTGCCTACAATTTCCTCAAAAATCGTCCGATTGCCGGGCCGACCAAAAAAAATCTGACAGCGTGTACCTAGCTTTAGACTGAATTAGGGCATGTCAGTGAGATACTTATTTGCCAACTCCCTTTACCAACAATACTGATAATGAGCCAATGTTTTCAACCAGATTAGTATTGGCAGAGCCGACCCTAAAAAATATGATGCCCTAGGCAAGATTTTGGCTGGTGCCTCCTAGCACCACCGCTAGTTCTGCCTCTGACCCTGCACCCCTTTCTCAGCACTATCACCCCTCCCCCATAGCAATCCTCATTTTGGTGCTCCTACCCCCTATATTTTAAATAGGAACAGTGTGCACATTCGGCGCATAGTCCATAAAGGTGTGTGTTTTTGCTGGCCAGGGGCATGGCAATACAATAGTACCCACAATTCAAATTAAGGCACACAGTACTGCAACTTTATTCAGAATTTATCATGTGATAGTGTCCCTAATTTATGTTACATCACACAGTAGTATCACTTTACCTTATATAAGTTACTCCTCAAAGTAGTGCCCCTTATTCACATAACATCACACTGAATTGCTCCTTATTCACATTACACTACACCATATTGCCCTTTATTGACATTAGACCACCCAGTATTGCCCTTTCTATGCCCTACGCCACACAGTAGAGCACCTTATAGACATAATGAAACACATTAGTAATGCATTTGTACACATAAACCAAACAGTAATGCCCCTTACACATGACACACATTATTAATGTCCTTATAAACACAATGTACCTTACACATAATGCCAACCTTTTTTAATGCCCTTATACACATAATGTCTCTTACACATATGCCGCAAATTATTAATGACCTTATACACATTATAACACACAAAATGTCCCTTACACATATGCCTCACATTATTAGTGCCCTTATATACATAATGACACACATAGTGTCAGGGCATTACTGCCTCACAGCACTAAGGTCATGGGTTTGATTCCCACCATGGTTCTAAATGTGTGGAGTTTGTATATTCTCCCCGTACTTGCGTGTGTTTCCTCTGGGTACTCCGGTATCCTCCCACAATCCCAAAAATATACTGGCAGGTTAATTGGCTCACAACAAAATTAACCCTAGCGTGAATGTGTGTGTGTGTGTGTGTGTGTGTGTGTGTGTGTACATGTGGTAGGGAATATAGATTGTAAGCTCCATTGGGGCAGGGACTGATGTGAATGGCCAAGTATTCTCTGTAAAGTGCTGCAGAATATGTGTGTGCTATATAAATAACTGGTAATAAATAAATAGTGCCCCTTACACATATGTTACACATTATTAATGCCCTTACACACATAATGACACACATAGTGCCCCTTACACCATTGCCGCACATTATTAATGCATTTATACACATGACACACATAATGCCCCTTACACATATGCCAATCACTATTGCACAATCAACCCGCTCACACACACAGCACTCACACGGCCGCTAACACTGTGATCTCTGCCTCTGCTTGGATACAGATTTGTCCTCATACAACTTGCCTCAGTACACCATGCACAGGAGATGCCTGGCGTGAGTCAGCTGGCAGCTATGCTAACGTTTGATGAAAATGCATCTTATTTGCATTTCTATGTGACTAGGATGCACAAGCAGCTTCTGCTGATTAAAATGATATGGAGCATGCCTATATACTGTGTGTGACTGTGGTTGTATCTGCATACGAAATGCTACACAGAATATAGGCATGCCGAATATCATTTTAATCAGCAGAAGCTGCCTGTGCCCCTAGGCATACCAAATGCCCTAAGCAATTGCCTAGTTTGCCTATGCCTAGGGCCGGTTCTGAGTATTGGGTATCTCCAGACCAGTCCACACATGCTGTGATATCAGACCAAATCAGATGCAAAATCATGGCATATGTAGACAAAAATTGTATTTAAATAGTTAAAAAGAGTTGTTTTATTGTAATCCCCAGGGAATGCTATTGGATGTAAGCACCACCCTACTTTTGCCTCACTTTTTTACCCACTTTATAATTCATCTATGCTGAGCATTACACCCTAATTATTGTTATAGCTGTCTGACATTGATGATTTAACTAACGGCAATAATGTTTTCAGATTTTTTTTTAGCTCTTGTAATAGCGTCCAATAAAATATGTCGGTTTACTGACAGTATTAAGTATTTTACTAGTTGTCATGTGATATTCCTTAGTGAAAGACTTTTTAACACTATATTATGTTTTGAATATAGTTTTTCTGCAAATGTTTGGCTAATTTGTGGTAAATTGAATTAACATAACACAAGAGAACCTGGGATATCTATAATTACATTTTTCAAGTGAATGTGTGATAACTGTGGCTACATCTGTACAGTATGTGGGAAACACTAAAACAAATGAAACAGATTTAGGAAAAGTAAAAGAGATGTGAAAAATAGTTTTATGACTATTGAAAATTAATGTTAGGACCAAAGAAAATAAAGATAATTGATGCAGGCACACATTACAATCACAAAAGAAATTAACCAATCGCCACGCGCTCACTGTGTTCACCATATAAAATGGAACAAATATACGTAAATATCATAGACCAACTCAAATGGTTTTACTGATACTTAAGTCCAAAAACAGTCTTTGTGAAGATGTCAGATCTCTGCAAAATGGCTCCTAGAAGGTGTCATTTGTCTCGTCCAGTCCTCCAGTTGTTACGATTATTTAAAAGAACAATATGAACAAATCATGGTATAGTATGTTCAAAACTATGACAAAAATTCAAAGGTTCTTCTTATCCCACTTGTAATCAATGCGTACCCGACTTACACATCACACATGTGAATTCCACTCATAAAGGTATCTTGAAATCACCATTATGTCGTCTGTGTCAAAAATCTCTGTAGATCCACCACCAATCTCATATGATGCGTACCATACTCACTGATAAACAGGATGGTTCACCTCCTATAATGGTTTCTTTAATGAGCTCAACATTACTCTGTCACTGCATAGTTCCCAATACCAGGCTTGAGCAAGGTGGATAGTCAAAACAGTTTATTAAAAATATTTAAAAAGCACACTAATGACAGACAGGTATTTACAATAGCCGTAAGAACCAAAAGAACATGCAGTGTTTACCAATTGGAAGCCATGCATGTGAGTGCATAAACCGGCAGCCGAAATCAGGACTGCCCACATGGAATGGAAACTGCAAAACTTACCAACTGGAAACACTACACAGGTTCAATACACTTGCTTCCAAAGTGAGCTGCAATCTTCATAATTCAGTTATTAAGCTACATTCCACCATCCAGAGGTGGATTTAGACCTCATGGGGCCCTAAGCAAGATAGCACTTTAGGGCCCCCTCACTCAAACAATCCATAGCACTATATTTTCATTCCTGATTTATGCCCATTACATTATTTGTTGTTTTTTCTCTTTATACTCTATTACAGTATATTACTTTCATCCCTTCACTGATTGAACCATGTCCCCAGTTCTGCTGGGCCCCAGTAAAAGGAGGGGTCTTGGCAAAAAATTGTGCGGCTGCAAATCGTCTGCCTGTTCCGCACAGGGGAGTGCTGATGTCTAATTTGGTGGGTGGTAGGGTGCGGGTGTGATTGCACCCCCACACAGGGAGAGAGAGGACAGGCTACCGCTGCAGCTGCCTTTCTCCCCTGCTCAGCATACAGCACTGGAGTTGGGAGTTGGGAGAGAGGCTGCTTCAGTGGCAGGTAGCTCTCGCTCTCTATAAGATAGGTTAAAATAATAACATGCTATTTTATGTTAACACATTATTGATTTAATATATGAACGTATATTTATTGTAGTTTAAGCAATGCATTTTATACATTCTGACAATGGATTGATACTGATTGTGTCTTCCATTGTTTGTAGTTCATTACACTGTTGTCTTCTTGACAAAAACGCCGCAGTGTGTCGAAAAGTGTAGATACAGTGTTTTGGCGAACAATCTATATCCGTAAATCGTACACACTACACATATTGATACCCAGGTTACATCTTCCAGTGGATTGTACATAACATCTTTACGGTACAGCTGTCTGTCCAATTTTCATATATATATATATATATATATATATATATATATATATAATTGTAGCTATGGTGCCCGGCACTCCTGGTCCTGCTGGTATAAGATGCCTGGGTGCCCTCCATGCTGGTTAGGGCATGTAGTCAGAAAAAAGACGGCGTCACTCCAGGTCTTTCAAATAGTGATGGTGTAATTCAGATAAACATCACAAATGCCTTTGTGATGTTTATCTGAATTACACCATCACTATTTGAAAGACCTGAAGTGACGCCGTCTTTTTTCTGACTATATATATATATATATATATATATTTATTTAATATTTTGGGTTTTTAATACGGTCCCATTTGTTTTCGGTTTTATCGATCGTGAGGGGCACTGGTCTTCATTCATATCCAGTGAGGACGATATAGAAGCCTAAAAGATTCCTTTATATGCTTCATATCCACCTGTTACAAGTAAGCATACATGTAAGAGTCTGCAAAACTCCTTCCACACCTTGGGTGCTGCTAAAGGAAGGAAGGATCTTAAACCAGATTGGGACTCATTATACACCTATCATTTTACTCCTGTCACCAAGGGTGCTATTATAACTTTCATTTTACAGTGTTACACTATATCATTGTTTTTATTTTTCAAATGTGATCTTTGGATTTCACGCATGGATGGATTATATTATGAAATCATCACATTGAGGATTATTTCATAATTATGGACAATTTGGAGCGCAAGTGATATTGTATATTTTCCTTCTCGCTCTCCCTGCCTGGATCTCTGCAAGGAGGGTGGGTAGCGGGACCCAGGTCTCCGCTGGGCCCATCCAACAGGCCTGGACCCAGGTAAAGAATACTCGCTCCTCTCTCCTCTCGGCACCATGCCCTCACCTCTAATTTCCATTATTACCCCACTCAGTTACTGCATTTTAGATCAGTGGTCACCTCTCAGAATGCAGCAGGTTCCCATACCCCATTATTACAGCCTCACTCACTGACTGCATTGCATATGAGTGACCCAGGATTACTGATTGTAGCAAGCCCCATCACCTGAAATACTCATTATTATGCCCCACACACACTCACTGACCACATTTTATATCAGCATTTTATATCAATATTTTACAATACCCATTATTACACCCTTCAGTCAATGACTGTATTTATTATATTTCAGTGCTCCCCCTCAATGATTGTAGCGCCTGATACAATATTTGAGAGAGAAGGGGAGGGGTAGGCATGGATATACTAGGTCTGACAATTAAGATCACAAACTCATTGCAGTAAAAGTACTACATACAGTACCTCATTGCTGAATATACAGTAGCTGTGGTCACCTTCAAAGTACTTCCCTTGGGAATCTATGCACCAGCACCCTTCAAAATAATTTTGGAACAGGTTTTGTGGAATGACCTTCAGAGCTGCCGTCATATTACTCCAGATGTCATGAATGTCATCAAAATGCCTTCCTTTCAATATTTCCTTTATCTTTGGGAAAAGTCATTGGGGCTAGATCCAGTGAATAAGGAGGGTGTTCCAACACAGTTATTTTGTTTACTAGCTCAAGCTTCCTCACAAACATTGCCGTGTGAGCAGGTGCATTGTCTTGATGTAAGAGCCATGAGTTGTTAGCAAAAAGTTTAGGTCATTTCTTCTAACTTTTTCATGGAGCCTTTTCAGTACTTCCAAATAGTAATAACTTTAGTTGGTGTTCTCTTGCTCTGCTATGCTTCTGAAAGTCACTTGACAAGTTTCATGCACAATTTGACAAACTTTTGCAATGTTTTCTTCAGTTCTGTTCATTGCTGGCCTCCTGATCACTCATTATCAGTGACACTTTCTCTTCCATCAGAAAAATGTTTTACCCACTTATCAGACCTCGTATAATGGAGTCACTAACTGAGGGGTGCAATAATGGGTATTATATGGGGGACCTGCTAATAGGAGATGTGCTACAATCAGTGAAGGGGGGGGGCGGGAGGCACTGATATATAATGCAGGCAGGATCCAGTAGACATCACTGTAGCTCCCAGACTGCCGTACCAGGTAGGTCACCTCTAAAACACCAAAGATGTTTTGTTGACATTCTATTCATATCAACATTTCAGTGGTGTAGAAATACAAAAAATAAACAATCATATTATTACAAAGTAAAAAAAAACATATCTTTTCATAATAATTGTAATGGAATAAATGCTTGAATTAAATAAATAATTTTCCTTATACAGCATACCACTATTGTGAAAACTTTAAGAAGTACAGGTGATCCTTCATACCCATTGTTGGAGGCATCTGGTGAAGGCTGTAGCCTTTGTGACCCGCCAATAGGTTTTTGGCATCCACAATGACTGCTAAATAGGGAGAAGCCTCCTCTACTATAGACAATTAGTCCCCTAAGATTCCAGGTCCAGGGGTCAGCTGATGATGGTACAATGGATCCAGTGGCACTTGTTGCGGTATGTCTCACCCCTAACCTTCCTCCCACAGTCTAACCCCTAACCTTCCTCCCACAGTCTAACCCTATCCCTTCAAAGTTAAATCGAATACAATGTTGGCATTACACGTCATCATTTCACGTATCGACATTCTGCACATGCTGACTTGTTCAATATCAACATTGTAACAATCTTGACATAATAACTGTCGACATTATAAATATTGACAATGCAAATGTCGACATTTTGACTAGTATACATCCAATAGCTTTTATACAGGGCAAGGTTTTAGGGGCCTATTTTATTGCTTTATGAAATGATTTTTCTGATTTTTTTTTTTCCTGTACCTGGAACAATTTATAAGAATTAAAGCTGATACCCACAAGTCGTGACACTGCCAACAACTGAGTACCATCAGACAAAAAGCACTGGTTTCACTTTCTATCTATACATCAAGCAAGTGGAAGTGTTTCTAGATTGAGTAGTATTCATGAGATGGGTTTTGATTCATACATTTGGTGTCAACCTGTCTGCATTAAGCACCACAGCATGTTTCACATTCACAAGCTGTATAATTCAAACAAAGCTTAAAGTGAACAGTACAGAAAAGCTGCTGAAATTGGATTCATGAAGCAGATTTTGTACTTTGAGGTGGATTGAGAAAATCCACTTATGTAGATGACTGAAGAGCTTATCCTTGTGTTATGTTAGAAGCTGGTAAAAACCTATGTAATCATAAGACATCGAAGAACTGATTATGCCAAAATGTGTTATGCATGCTTGTGTTATGCAGCAGTACACAGTGTACCTCATACAGAACTTTACAGACAAAATAAACAAAGTTAGTAGATTGATCTGGCCGATAGTTTATGTACTGCGCATGGGTCTGAGTTTTTCCAATTGTTACCACACCAGGACAAATTTAGATGCAGAGAGTATGGTTTTTAGTGGCTGTTCTTGAGAGGTAATAGGGTGTATGTTGCTGACATTAACTGCATCTAAAGACGCACAACCGCTAACATTGGACACTATACTCTTAGAGAAACTGCATCAAACATGGAGTTGGTGCACATTTCAATGGTACATCCGATGGTGTACTTAAAGACACACCAAGACGGATTTCAAAAGAAGGAAGACACGTCAAGTGGGCATCTCAGTTTTAAAGAAATTGGCCACGGCATTAGCATACAGACATGGGTGTGGCTGCAGCAAAAAAGGCAGGTGTAGCTGCAGAAAAAGACACAGACGAGGATGCAGCGAAAGATGCAGGCATGACTACAGAAAAAAAAGGCAGATGTGGCTGCAGAACAAGATGCAGACATGACTGCAGCAAAAGAACAAAACAAAAAGAAAAAATCATATTACACCACACAGTAGTGCAACCTTATTCACATTACACTGCACACTAGTACCCCTTATTAACGTTATGCCACACAGAAGTGTCCCTTATTCACACTACACCAAACAGTAGTGCCCCTTATACACATTATGCCACACAACACAGCACATTATTCACAATATTCCACAGAGTAGTACAGGTTGAGTATCCCATAACCAAATATTCAGAAAATACAGAATTTTTTCAGTGAGACTGAGATAGTTAAACCTTTGTTTTCTGATGGCACAGTGTACACAAACTTTGGTTAATACACAAAGTTATTAAAATATTGTATTAACTGTGTGTATATGGTATATATGAAACATAAATTAATTGTCTGTATGTACACAAACTTTGTTTAATGCACATAGTTATTAAAAATATTGCCTAAAATTACCTTCAGGCTGTGTATATAAGGTGTATATGAAACAATAAATGCATTCTGTACTTAGACTTGGGTCCCATCACCATGATATCTCATTATGGTATGCAATTATTAAAAAATACAGAAAGATCTGATATCCAAAATACTTCTGGTCCCAAGTATTTGGGATATGGGATACTCAACCTGTAATGCCCTTTATAGCACGTCACACAGTAGTATCCCATATACATGTTACACCACACAGTAGTAATGCACCTTATATGCATAATGCCACACAGTAGTAGAGCCCCTTGGCTCAAGTTCAGATCATGGGACTATGGGAGAAGGGGGGGAGAGAAAGACAGGAAACAGAGAGAGAGAGAGAGAGAGAGAGAGAGAGGAGGGAAATGGGGAGAGAGAGCAGAGAGAGGAGGGGCGGGGAGAGAGGGGGAGATTTTGTGTTTTGCATTTCTCTGGAACATCTAAAGCTACTTATTCTTCTTACAGATTACAATATTGCCATTTGATTACACCAGACCAAAAAAAAATCAAGAGGATTTATAGCAAAGTATTTATTAGGGTGCACGCATTTAACTATTTGTTAGGAGACCAATGTTACTTACTGGGGCATGAATTCATTATTTCTAAAGGAAATAAAGTCATTAATTTTAAAGCGGGCAAAATTTATTTTAAGCGTTTCAGTACTTGAAGAGGAGAGTGGATCAGCTGCTATGTAAAAATTTTGGGGGAAAATTCACTTTTCTAATTAATGAAGGAGTTACTATATCATAGTAATATTGTTATTTTAAATGTTGGTAGTCTATTTACTGATATATTTTGTGGCTAAAATTGCTACTGTGTAATGCTATATATCTCAGCTTCTTTTAATTGCAACATAGCACCATAATCCATGTGTATACTCCGCGCTATATGTACACTGTATCAAGTTAAACTATAGTGTGCAGTCTGTCATATAGAATAATTGACTCAGTAGAACTAAAAGGATACGTATAAATGAATTCTTTATCCAATAATCATTAAAAATGACACATTTCAAACAAACAAGCAGCATATACTTAGCAACAAATAATTAATAAGTATTAATGATCATTAATATAGCATACAATATGGTAGGATTTCTTTGTTATAATGCCGTATAAAATTGAAATACACTGGCGTCCCAGTGTTTAATAAAATGTCCCGCAAGGAATAATCACAGCCTTGTAATGATGAGCTTTTATATAAATTGGTGTATAGTTACCCATGTGCTGGTTCCTGAGAATTTAAATTAATTCCATATAGTTGGCAACCTAGCTAGTTGTCTTACTCAGCTGCTTTTGATGCACTAATAATTAATCATTAATTGATATTAGCGCCGAAAGAATAACAGTTAGGGACAGGTGTCCTGTTCTGTTTATTCTTTTAAATTTCTTACCATAATCCATGTGCCTCTTTATTTATTACATTATATTGGAAACACTATAGTGCACAATGTGCATGCTGGCACTTGTAGTTCTATGAACTGCATTATAAATTGCATTAAATATGTACTTTGTTTAAACCACACGTTAAGAAATTTCTCCCAGTGTGTTTATTGAAAATTTTTAGTTTCATTCTAAACATGGATCTTTGGGCCTAATTCAGACCTGACCGCTGGGCAGCAATTTTTGCAGCCTTTAATTGAGCAGCTACCACTATCTGTCGGCATGTGTGAGAAGGCATTGAATGGGAGCAGCATTTGGAAGGCATGTTGTTCCTTGTAGTGATAATCGGAGATCCTGGGGGTGGCTCCCAGGTAAGCTAACCCTCTGTCTGGATGCATTTTAGTATGAGCCTTTATCATGAGGCCTTACTGAAGACAAATCACCTGGCCCTATGTGGGCACTACTATTATATAGTGTTAGGACTGCTGATATCGGAGAAGTCTTGACGTGGCCAGCAGCTAAACATGTCTTTGCAAATGCATGTCACCAATTTATTTTAAATTCTATTACCAGATAGGTTCAGGTATTGTTACAGGTCATTTTTAGTGTGCTGGGGGGATACCAGGGTGGGAAAAAGCACCTCCCTCTCTGTCTGCTGTTTTTTCTAGCATCTGATATATAATTATCTCCAGGAATGATGAGCAGCTACCACTGTTTGTCTGCATAGTTACATAGTTATATACAGTAGTTGTCAAGGTTGAAAAAAGACAGTTTGTCCATCAAGTTCAACCTATATTTTAATCTACTGCTATGCAATGGATTTACTTTCACAGACCCAGATACGGCCATACATTATTATTATTACAGGTTATATCTTTGGATGCATTTTTGGCTAAAAAATTGTCCAACCCTTACTTAAACACACCAATTGAGTCAGTCAACCCATATCCTTACTGCCTTTACTTTGAAGCAACCCTTCCTTTGATTGGTATGAAACTACCTCTCCTCGATAAGCCTCGATAAGCAAATCACCTGACAGTTCCATGTACTGAACCTTAATGTATTTGTTAATAATAATCATGTCACCTCTAATACGCCTTTTTTTGTGAGAACATATCTAACCTAGATAGCTTTTCCTCATAATCCACGGGCTCTAATCCTTTAATCAATTTTGTAGCTCTTCTCTGAACCTTTTCAAGTTCTATGATGTGTTTTTTATAGTGTGGAGCCCAGAACTGTACACTGTATTCTAGATGCGGCTGTACCAATGATTTATACAGTGGCAGGATTACACTTTCATCCCTTGTCTCTATTCCCTGTATTATGCATGCTAATACCTCATTGGCCTTTATTGCTGCACCCTGACATTGGGAACTACTGCTTAGTCTACTGTCAATGAGCACCCCCAAATCCTTCTCCATTTCTGATTTCCCTATATTTACCCCATTTCATTTATAGATTGCATGTTTGTTTTTGGTTCCAAAATGCATAACTCTACATTCTCTATATTAAACCTCATACTCTACTTTGCTGGTTAAACCTCCAATTTAATTAAGTCGTTCTGAAGAGAGTTAACATCCTGATATGAATGAATTATCTTACACAGTTTAGTAGCATCTGCAAAAATGGATACTTTACTCTCAAGACCTTCTACTATGTGATTTATAAAAATATTAAACAGTAGAGGCCCTAGTACAGACCTTTGAGGTACACCACTTAATACTTGAGTCAATGTTTCAATGACTACCACTCGCTGTTCCCTATTTACCAACCAATTTTTGACCCAGGTACAAATGCTGCTACGTAGATCAAGTCTCCTTAATTTAAAAATCATCCTCATGTGCGGCACTGTGTCGAAGGCTTCTGCAAAACCTAAAATGACTACATCCATAGTATTTCCCAGGTCTAAATTCACACCCACTTCTTCATAGAAGCTTATTAAGTTAGTTTGACATAACCTATCCCTCACAAACCCATACTGGTTCCTAGTAATGATCTTGTAGTACCCCAAGTACTCCTGAATGCTATCCATTAATATACAGTACTTTCCAATAATTTTCCCATTATAGATGTTATGCATACCGGTCTGTAATTTCCAGGATTTGCCTTACTTCCCTTTTTAAATAATGGCACTACATATGCTAATCGCCAATACCTAGGAACCAGGTCTGATGTAATAGAATCTTTGAAGATTAAGAATAAGGGCCTAGCTATTTCTGAATTTAGCTCCATTAGAACCCATGGGTGTAGTCCTTCAGGTCCCAGAGATTTATTAATCTTAATTTTTTGTAGTCGCTCACGGACTTCATCCTCACTTAAACAAGTATTATGTATTTGGACATTATCATTACTATTATTATGTACTATTCCCTCCATTTTTTCCTCTCTAGTAAATACTGATGAAAAAAATTAATTCAAATTCTCTGCTTTTACATTGTGATCATTAAGCAATTTGCCTAACTTGCTTTTTAGGGGTCCTACGTTGTCATTTTTTATCCTTTTTCCATTGATATGCTTAAAAAACGTTTTGGGGTTTGTTTTGATTTCCTTAGCAATTTGTTTTTCATTTTCTATTTTTGCTGCCCTGATTTCCTTTTTGCATGTTTTGTTACATTTCCTTGTAGTAGTGGAAAGACTCCACCTTCCCATCTGATTTAAACACTTTAAATGCCTGCCTTTTTTTATCCATTTCTACTCTTACTTTCTTATTTAGCCACATTGGTTTAAAATTGGTACTCTTGCCTTTGTTGCCCATGGGGATGAACTCATGCATATACAGGTTGAGTATCCCTTATCCAAAATTCAAATTCCTACATTTTTGGGTCCCCTACTGAGATAATGATATATATATATATATATATATATATATATATATTATGTATTATGTATATACATAGATATATTATATAGATATATAATATAATATACATATATATGTGTCATTATCTCAGTAGGGGAACAAAAAATGTGTGATTTTGAATTTTGGATAAGGGATACTCAACCTGTATTTGTCTAGCAACATTTTAAAAGCGTCCCACATTTCGACAGTGTTCTTACCTTTAAACAATGTTTTCCAATCAATGTCTTTTATAGTATTCAGCATTTTAAAGTTTGCTTTTCTAAAATTCAACATCTTAGTCATGCTCTTACATTGTTGCTTTTGGAAACTTACAATACAGTATTTCGAATGAGACCATATTATGATCATTATTACCCAATGTCTTCCTTACAGTACCTTGATGTTTGAAATTATTTAAACAATGTGTTATCGCTAGGTTCGGTATATTCCTATTTCTAGTTGGTTTCTCAATTACTTGGGACAAATAGTGATCTTTTACCTCTAGTTGTATCACATGACTCATTTATCCAATTTATGTCAGTATAATTGATATTCCCCGTAATTAACACTTCTCCCATTTTTGCAGCCTTTTCAATGTGCTGTAAGAGGTGCGCTTCCTCAGTCACACTAATATCTGGTGGTTTATAGCATGTCCCTAATAGTAGCTTTTCTGAACATTTACTTCCACTTGACATCTGTATCCATGTGACTCTATGTTCACCCCTGTACCCTCATAAATAATTTCCTTTAAATAAGGTTTTAAGATTGGCTTAACATAGAGACATACTCCTACTCCCCTTTTATTTGCCCTGTCTCTCCTGAAGAGGGTATAGCCCTCTAAGTTTACTGCTCAGTCATGAAAATCATCCCACCATGTTCCAGTAATACCTATAATATCAAATTGTCCGTTCATTGCTACCATTTCCAATTCACCCATTTTGCCTGATAGGCTTCTTGCATTTACCAACATACATTTTAGGTTAGTAACACCCTTATCAATATATTTTTATTTAGAAGGGATTCTATTTCAGATTTGTTTTTACTTGGTTTTCCATTATTGGTTCTCCTTCCCCTACCCCCTTCTCCACCCCCATTGTTCTTTTTACATCCCTTCTTACTACTCTCACTGAAAATCCCATAATTTCTTGCTATTCCCTACCCCATGATGCCTAGTTTAAAATCTCCTCCAACCATCTAACCATTCTTCCCACAAGCACTGCTGCCCCCTCCTCGTTCAGGTGCAATCCATCATGACAAAAAAGATGGCACCAGACCGAGAAGTCTGCCCAATGTTCCAAGAATTCCAGTCCCTCCTTCCTAAACCAATCTCTTAACCACACATTAACCTCCCTAATCTCACTCTGTCTCCCTGGGCTAGCACGTGGCACAGGTAATATTTCAGAGAATATTACTTTATACATCCTTGCCTTAAGCTTATGGCCTAGATCCCTGTAATAATTTTTAAGGACATCCCATCTACCTCTAACTTGGTCGTTTGTGCCGACATGAACCAAGATTCCTGGTTCATTCCCAGCCCCTCCCAACAATCTGTCTACCCGATCCGCAATGTGTTGTACCCGAGCATCCAGAAGACAACACGCTGTACAATGATTGTGGTCCCAGTAGCAGATTACCTCCTTCCAGAGCTTAGAGACTCTCAGTGTGTTGAATATTGTCAGCTTCTTAGGGTGCTGGGCTCCAAGCTCTTACCTGCTTATATACTCTCCTCAGCATGCACCTGCAGAATGCACCTGTAGCCTCTCTTTTGCAAGGTGCATGGAATGGCACTGTGTAAAGTGCTGGTGCTAGCACGGGTGTTGGCACAGAGCAGCAGTGCCCTCTCCTGGCTCCCCGGCTGCCTGATCCAATCAGCACACTTTCTGTCCTCCCCGAGCGGTGAAAACCAGGACCTGTCCTTCCTTCCCTTCCAAAACAAGCAAGCAGGCCCAGACGCGCTGTCACAGCTGCCAGTAGGGATTGTCAGTCCCAATAGAAAATTGTGAAAAGAAAATATGAACTGGCGCTAGGTGTTTCTCCAATAATAAAAACTGTGGATAGATTTCAATAAAATAACATGTAATTTATTAATTAACTAAACATCACATACTAAAAGCAAGAATGAATTCCAATGTAAACATATAGTTTAGGGCATTGATGGAGCTTGAAAATAATTGGTAATGGCTGCTAATAAGTGTCCACAAAGGATCCCGGACTGAGAGAATATGCAGAGTTCCCTGGGGAGAAGGAATACAAACAGCTGGTGTTACCCGTGACGATGGAGACTTCCAGAGGTTTGGAATTGCCAGCAAGCAGGCTGTGCTATTTGTAGAACACTGGGTGTTCCCTAGGCTCGGTCACCTAGCTTCATCAGAAGTCATGAAGCTAGGTGACCGAGCCTAGGGAAACGCGTTAAGTGTTGATGCTGCTACCTCACCAGTGTCCTGTTCTTCAAACGGATCCAGATATGGACTTTTAAAAAGCTACCTTGGAATTTTCTCTGTGGGACTTCACCTGTACAGCACCGATTGGAGAGACCCAGTGTTCTACAAATAGCACAGCCTGCTTGCTGGCAATTCCAAACCTCTGGAAGTCTCCATCGTCACGGGTAACACCAGCTGTTTGTATTCCTTCTCCCCAGGGAACTCTGCATATTCTCTCAGTCCGGGGTCCTTTGTGGATACTTATTAGCAGCCATTACCAATTATTTTCAAGCTACATCAATGCCCTAAACTATATGTTTACATTGGAATTCATTCTTGATTTTAGTATGTGATGTTTAGTTAATTAATAAATTACATGTTATTTTATTGGAATCTATCCAGTTTTTATTATTGGAGAAACACGTAGCGCCAGTTCATATTTTCTTTTCTTCCTTCCCTTCCGTCTTCCGCCCTCCAACTCAGTGGCTCGGCATTAGTTCTGCATGGAGCAGCAGTGCTCTCACCACACTCCCTTGCTTCCTGCATTGTACAGCATGAGCCCCATCCTTCCAAGCATCACTTCTGGTTCCGGTCTCAGTGGTTCTGGTCTCAGCATGTCAGCATGTCTCCTCTCCTCAGCATTATGAATGGTAATGGCCAGTGTCACCAATCAAATGGTTACAGTCTATGTAAGCTTGTGTCCAGTACTGTTTTCTCTGTTTTGAGCTTCTCATCCGGATTCCGGGACCAGGTCTTGTGTCAGAGCAGTACCAGTGATATAGCTTTATCAGGCTCTTTCCTGGTTCCATAAGACTCTAATTCCTGATTTAGTTTCCAGTTCCATGCTTCCAGTATTATGCTGCTTTGAGATCCATGGATACCTTGTTTCTGCATGGGTCTCTAGCCAGTCTGGTCTCTCTAAAACTTAGGTGATAGGTCATCCAGTGACCAGGAGGCTTTTGGTTCCATTTCAGTGTATCAACCATGCTGTGGTTCCTACATTTCACTAGTGTGCCTAATCTACTGTAAAACTATGAGTATGCTTATAATACATCTTCCTCACATCACTCATATGCCTACATTAGCAGAGCTCAAGGGTCCTGATACGGATCACAACTTGCTCACTCCATAACAGTGACATTCTTATTGCTCATTACTAAACTTAAATGTCACGTGTTTGAAAAATGACTGTTACAGTAAGAGCTGATTGGTTGAAGCACCATTTAAGATTTTTATTGAGTGATAACAATAATATCACTCTTTGCTAAATCTGCCCCTATATTTATTAGACCATACTTACACTGCTGGCCACTTTGCAAGGTAGGACCGGACTCTCACGTCATTAGGGTATGTGGGGAAGGGTAGTGCTAAAATGATGCAATTTGTGTAATTTAGCTCCGCCTCTGCATATAATGCCATGATTATCACCCCATCCTACCTGCGTCACTAGAAAGCCAGGGATGCATGAGATCTGCTTACTCTTGCAGGGAACTACCCCAAAAAAAATAGTCTCCTATTACTACCCTGCAAAATTCCTTTCTCATTATGGGGTCTATTTAATAATCCTTGGATAGACATAAAGTGGATGGAGATAAAGTACTAGCCAATCAGCTCCTAACTGCCATGTCACAGACTGTGGGGTCTATTCATGAAGCAGTAAAAAGTGTGGAGAAGTGAGTCATTGGAGAAAGTGCCCATGGCAATCAATCAGCTGCTATGTACAATTTTATAGGATGCACATTATACAATGTACGTCAACACTGATTGGTTGCCATGGGCAACTTCTCCACTGGTTCACTTCTCCACTCTTTTCACTGCTCCATGAATAGACCCCTATGTTTGAAAATTGACAGGAGCTTGTTGATTGGCACTTTATGTCCATCCACTTAATTTCTCTCCAAGGCTTAGTAAATAGACTCCTTTATTTTCTTATTCTTCTTTTAGTCATTCTCTGCTCATTCTAGATTCTTCTTCATGTCAAACAAACTGTGTTATTTGTACAATTCTATTTCACACCATACTTGGTCCCCTGTGCTTCTATATGGATATTTAGATTTTCATTCTCAGCATGTGGCAGTTCACACTTCTTACATAAACCTAACTATTATAGAAGCTGTGCATATCAATATTAGACCTTACAAGAAGAAATTTATTATGCTCATTAATACAATAGGAAAATATTGGAGCCTATAATCTGAACAAAACAAGAGGGACCTTATTCTTTACACAGTGCATTTTTAGTATTGCTAAATATTAACTCAGTCATATTTTTAAATGAAACAACTGAAAATATAATACTTGAAATTTACAGTTCATATTAAATTTGTATTATCTTGCCAAAATTAATAGTACAATTAGCATTGGCACCATTGTCAAACTGAATGTTTCTGTAGTGCAGCTTGAAGATAAACCCCAATATATACATTTGGTAGTATCCAGGATTTTAGATCTTGGTTCATGATGATATTTAAGTTTCCAATTATTGAAATGTAAGAAGTAGTATTACCATTATTCTATAGTTTCAAGGTCCATTTTACCAAATGAAAATCTGCTTTGGTGTATACACTTGAATTTACAGTGATATATCTTTCTGAGGTCTTAAAGCCCAATCCCACAGAAATAATCTCTACATTTGTAGTCATGAGATTATACCTTTGTAGATCTCTGGGTGCACTGCTGTAATATCTCCAGTGGTATATTTACTAAAGTGCAGATTTTTTAGATTTGAGATGTTGCCAATAGCAGCCAATCAAATCCTGTTCATTGTCTTCTAGAAAGTGCTAGATAAATGATAAGTAGAATCTGATTGGTTGCTATGGGTAACATCCCCACTTCTAAAACCCCACACTTTAGTAAATACAGTATATCCCTCAATGAGCTATATAATGAGATTGCCCTCTGGAATTGCCAGGGCTCTTCCCAGCTATTTCCCTTGGTGCTTTGAAGAACTGATCCATTGTGCTGTGGAAATAACATTTTCTATAACTCCAGAGCAGTAGTGGGTAGAACAGCCCGATGTTCTGTGCAAGTGATACTGTGTAATAACTCCCCAACTCCATACTGGCAGTCCAGACTCAATGCTTTCCAGTGACGGTGGTGATACATAGTCCTGACATAAATTTAGATTCCCCTGGTGGATTTGGAGCAGTTTACTTGGGGAAGTTGATGCTGGGGGAAATAAATCACACAACAGTTGGAGTATAAATTATTGTAAACCCATTGTGGGATGCCGTTATTGTCCACTAGTTTCAGACTAGAATTCATTTGAAAAAAATAAAAGCTCTTGTTCTTGCAGTTAATGCAAAATCTCACAAGACACAGATGCATATGAAAATTAATTTTCTTTCAGTTATTTGACCATTTTTACTCCAATATCATCTGCCTAGATATTTTTGGCAATACTCACTTTGACATTATGATCTTGATTTAGAGTTGTGGAAACTTGAACCCATGCAAATACACATTCACCCTAGTTAAATAGATTTGCCTGTATTTAGTGGTGTATAGTATATTCGGTTATTCAGATCCACTTTCTAAATAAGGATATAGCCATTGTGAAAGTTAGTTCTCAAATAGATAACAGAGAATTTATATCTGGTTTGTGTACAGTAGGTGCAAAAATATGTTTACAATGCAAACACTTCAGCTGTAACACTAACCATAAGTATGTGTGAAGCATGGGTGTAATATGAGTGGCCGGCGACCGGGATCCCGGGGGCCAGCATACCAGTGCCGGGATCCTGACTGCCGGCATCCTGAAAGCTGGACGAGTGCTAATGAGCCCCTTGCTGGCTCGCTGCACTCGCCACGCTGTGGGCACGTTGGCGCGCTACGTGCGCAACGCTATTTATTCTCCCTCTAGGGGGGTCATGGACCCCCAAGAGGGAGAATGTGTCGGCGTGCAGGCGGTCGGGATCCCAGCACCGGTATGCTGGTAGCTGGAATCCCAGCCAGCGGCATACCGAAGACCACCCATGAAGCATAGTTGCAGCCCCAGAAACAGGGCCGTATTACAGTGACTATTAAATGACTAGGCTGAAGCACCCCTGTTACCTGCACCCCCAAGGCTCCAATGGTTAAAGGTAAGTTTGCAATCTGCTCCGTAACAAGGCACACTCATAGAAAGCTGAGGTTTGTTTTGAGACAGTGGGGGGCGGGGGGGGGGGGGGTGGTGGTGGTGGAGGGCGCACTATTTCAAAAGAGAACAGAAAAAGAAGAACGATTGCACTGTGAAAAGGAGATCAGCAGACTTTATTTCATCTGGTTAGTGGTGTCTGGGTGGTATGTAGTCAGCATACCGATAGTCGGGATCCTGGCTGTCACAATACCCCCACTGGGATCCCAACAGGGCATCATACCGCCGCCAGTATACTGGAGTGGTAGGTGATTCCCCCTTTATGGGCACCATAATAGAGGGGAATAGAGGGAGAATACAACCTGCCACTCGGGATGCTGATATCGGGATCCTGACGTTCGGCATCCCAGCCGGCAGGATCTCATACTAATCCCATTTGAGTGAATGCTGAAAGTGTAAATGATGTAATTAGCTCTGCTTCCCAGATATCAGCTGTTGCCAGAGGGGGCCCAAAATACCTGAAAGCCTAGTTTCATTACCAGGTGCAGGTCATGCTCGGTGCCAGTCTCCTTTTCTTTTAGATACATGTGAAGTCATGACGTCTTATGTGCTGGATGAGGTTGCTGATGTGCCCTGTTACCACGCTGTCCATACAGCACTGCACACTGATCTGACTCTCAATGGGGCTACTTCAGACCTGATCGTAGATGTGCTAAATTTAGTCACACTGACATGTGGGGGAACGCCCAACACAGGGCTAGCCTGCCCCACATATCAGTCCCTGCCCCATCGCACAAGTACAAAAGCATCGCACAGTGGCAATGCTTTTGTACTTCAGGAGTAGCTCCCAGCCAGCGCAGCTCCTGCACACTGGCAGGGAGCTACTCGTCGCTGCCCAGGTTGCAGCGGCTGCGTGTGACATCACGCAGCCACTGCAGCCTCTCCTCCAACGGTCTGGGCATGCCTGCATTGCCCAGACCGCACCCCCCTAACCGGCGGCCAAATGCCGATGGCCCCACCCCCTCCCACCCAGCGACCACCTCTGCCTGCCAATCAGGCAGA
Organism: Pseudophryne corroboree; assembly: GCF_028390025.1. Lineage (NCBI taxonomy): Eukaryota > Metazoa > Chordata > Amphibia > Anura > Myobatrachidae > Pseudophryne > Pseudophryne corroboree. Next base: position 220,963,282 of record NC_086444.1, on the reverse strand, counting down.
GGCAATCGCAGGGCTGCGACAGCCGTTGGCTGTTTGTCATGCGCCAGCACACTGCGGTGGTGGCGCATGCGCAGTTCAGATCTGATCACTTCTGTGCGAAAATACACAGCACTGATCAGATCTGAATCAGCCCCAATGTGCAAGAGACTACAATGTTAAAAATATTTCAGTTCAATTATTGGTATACTGGTACAAGTTGTGCACATGCCCAGGGTAACAAACCTTGTATGACACACAAAATTACACAAACTGTACCAGCTCTCTTTCATCCAACTATAAATAAGTCCCTATATACAGTATCTAGCTTTAGTTAGTCAACCTTTATGTCTCCAGCTGTTTTGGAACTACAGGTACCAGCATGAGCTTACAGTTGAAGATCCACTGAATGTCTACCTATGTATTGGACTATACAAAAAAAGCAGTAGCTCTAAATATCTAGTGCATACAGTATATTGGAATAAAATGTAGCTGTCGGATCAGCTTGTGGTAGTGTTCTTCTCCCCTGGATCTCCTATTATTCAATACTGTTCTTTGTCATGCCTGAAATTCCTCATGTAAACAATGGAAAGGATTCAAATAACAAAAGCCCCAGCCTGGTGGCACTGCTGCAGCATTTTATATCTTTGTGTTGCAGAAATTAACTTAATGCATGGCTCTGTGGTCAAAGAAATATAACGTACGCACTGTATGAAAAACATTATTTTAAATCTTCTGCACGTTTAATGCACAATTAAGAATTTTTTATTATTTTACTAAGGACAGAGTATTGTAATGCACAATATATTATTTTTGGGAATATCTAGGAGAATTACTTAATATGGATCTATCAGTAGGGACATGTATGTTACATAAACATTTATTTTACCAAAACAAATTTGTTAGCTGAAGGAATAAGGCTTTCCAACTTCGTAAGAAAAATTATCTCTTTTTGATTTATGTATTTAATTTGTATAATGGCAACTGTAAAGCAAAAACATGCTATACTATCAGCAGGAAGTCCAGAAGCTGTTTATTATATTTATTATTTGTTTTTATAATGTTATTTTTCGTTATTATTATTGAAAATTAAGCACACGGGCTTAAAAAGATCTTGAGAAATAACAAAGTCTTAAACTGACAGTAATTTGAATAATTCAAACAGCCGTATGGTTTTCTTAAACGTAATGAGATGAATGAGCAATTTCACTTTGTTTATCTGCCCACATGAAACAGCACAGACTGATCAAAGATTCTGTTACACTGTGTCACATTAGATAATGCTACATCAATTTTGATGTTTAGATTAAAAATGTTCTCATTGATTCATAATACATTTGCCACACAAAAGAAGAAGATTGTATTACTTTTGGCTTTCATTATTAAGAAGGTCTGTCATTATTTCCCTGATTTCCATTTTTGAAATGCAGCATTATAGTGTATGGTTATAAAGTTACATGCAAATTCATTATAGGAAGCAACACAGAAACATAATTTGCCCGCAGAAAAGAACCTACAGTCCATTTTGGATAAACTAGTATCTTTGGTATGAGTGCTGGGGCACGTTATTGTGACCCGGAGTAGAAGGGTGTAAGTTGACAACAATGATATCATATTGAGTTTGGTTGCTAAATTTTGACAATGGGAACATCTGCATAGGAGAATTCAAAAAGACAATGAGCATTACTATCCAGTGTAATGCTGGCCTATCAGATGAAACAATCAAGAGACTTATTAACTGCATGTCTCCACATCCTGCACAATGTATGGGCAAAGTCTTCTCTTCAATACAGGGAACTGGCTGAACAAGGGTGAGGATGATTGTACATGTTTAACTAAATCAAATGAGTACAGCCAGTCTTGGTGCATGTCGGTGCCAATGTCAAAGTTAGTGGTAGGTGGGATGTCCTTAAGAAAGACTATAGGGAATTAGGCAAGAAACTTAAGGCAAGGACATCTAGGGTAATATTCTCTGAAATATTACCCGTGCCACACACTAGCCCAGGGAGACAAAGGGAGATTAGGGAGGTAAATGTTTATCGTAGAGACAGGTGTAGGAAGGAGAGGTTTGTGTTCTTGGAACACTGGGCAGACTTCTCAGTCAGGCCCCATCTTTTTTGTCACGATGGATTGCACCTGAATGAGGAGAGGGCTGCGGTGCTAGGGGCCAGGATGGTTAGAAGGTTGGAGATTTTAAACTAGGAGCCTGGGGGGAGGGTTTAGCTAGAAGCTACAGGTCAAACAGTGAGAACAGTAAGGATGGGGGTAGTGAACAAAATTGGGGTGGTGAAGGGGGGTGGGAAAGATCAGCGGGCAAGGGTAATTACAGGGATATTGACACAGAAATTACTGACAGAGGTACCGCTCATGGTATTCCCAAATTATTAATTTACGATGATTATGGTTCAACAGTACGGTATTTAGAAAATGATGTCCATAACATAAGGGAAAATACCTACATCAGGGGGTGGGGGGGTTTAGAAAGACCTAATAGGTCAAATAGGGATAGTAGTAAAAAAGGCTGAATTAAGTATGATGGGGGTGCTAAGGGAGGGAGGAGAATAACAGTTGTTAAGAGTAATTCTAGAAAGGCACTTGTAAATAATAAGATACCATTAAAACAAATGGGCAAGGGAAATAGTAAGCTAAAATGTATGCTTGTGAATGCAAGAAGCCTATCAGGTAAAATGGGGGAATTGGAATGGCTTGTATCAAAAAATCCATATGATATTATAGGTATTACGGAAACATGGACTCCCACGACTGGGTTGCAAATTTGGAGGGATATTCACTTTTCAGGAGGGATAGGGCTACCAAAAGGGGAGGAGGGGTATGTCTCTATGTTAAACCATCTCTAAAACCAAACTTAATAGACGTTATTTAAGAGGGTACTGGAGAAAACATGGAATTGCTATGGGTTGTGCTCAAAAGTGGGGGCACTGAAGCAAAAAAGTCATCATTGGCACGTGCTACAAACAACCGGATATTAGCATACATAAGGATGAACAACTCTTTCAGCAAATTGAAAAAGCTGCAGGAATAGGGGACATCTTAGTGATAGAGAATTTCAATTATCCTGATATAAATTGGAGTATCGATTCATGTGTAAAAGTTAGGAGCAGCAGGTTTCTAAACACAGTAAAGGATCATTACTTGTCCAAATTAGTCGAGGACCCAACCAGAGGTAATAATATTTGGGAACTAGTTATTACCAATAATGTGGACATTATATCAAACATTACAGTTGGGGAGACCTTGGGAAACAGTGATCACTATATGATCACATTCAACATCAGTTTCAAGAAACATACTGTAGCTATAAGGGATCAACCAAAACATTAAACTTTAGAAAAGCTAACTTCAAATGCTTAGACAGGCACTAAACAACATTTATTGGAAAGTTTTGTTTGATGGTAAGGACACATCGGAAATGTGGGATGCTTTAAAAGGGTTGCTTGAGAGCAATATTCGCAAATTCATTCCCGTGGGCAGTAAACGCAGGAGTAATAAACATAAACCAATGTGGCTTCATAAGGAGGTCAAAATGGAAATGGCTAAAAAGAGGCGTGCTTTCAAAGCACTTAAATCAATTGGAGGGGAGGAGTCATTCCAGTATTACAAGGAATACAATAAAAGATGCAAAAAAGTAATAAGAGCAGCTAAAATTGTAAACGAAAGGCAAGTCGCTATAGAGAGTAAAGCCAATCCTAAAATGTTTTATAAATACATAAACAGTAAAAGATTAAAAAAGGAGAACGTAGGCCTATTAAAACAAATGGGCAAGGGAAATAGTAAGCTAAAATATATGCTTGCGAATGCAAGAAGCCTATCAGGTAAAATGGGGGATTTGAAATGGCTTGTATCAGAAAATCAATATGATATTATAGGTATTACGGAAACATGGAGTGACGACTCCCATGACTGGGTTGCAAATTTGGAGGGATATTCACTTTTCAGGAGGGATAGGGCTACCAAAAGGGGAGGAAGGGGTTTGTCTCTATGTTAAACCATCTCTAAAACCAAACTTAATAGATGTTATTTATGAGGGGACTGGAGAAAACATGGAATTACTATGGGTTGTGATCAAAAGTGGGGGTACTGAAGCAAAAAAAGTCATCACTGGCACCTGCTACAAACAACCGGATATTAGCATACATAAGGACGAACAACTCTTGCAGCAAATTAAAAAAGCTGCGGGAATAGGGGACATCCTAGTGATAGGGAATTTCAATTATCCTGATATAAATTGGAGTATCGATTCATGTGTAAAAGTTAGGAGCAGCAGGTTTCTAAACACAGTAAAGTATCATTACTTGTCTCAATTAGTCGATGACCTAACCAGAGGTAATAATATTCGGAACCTAGTTATTACCAATAATGTGGACATTATATCAAACATTACAGTTGGGGAGACCTTGGGAAACAATGATCACTATATGATCACATTCAACATCAGTTTCAAGAAGCATAGCTATAAAGGATCAACCAAAACATTAAACTTTAGAAAAGCTAACTTCAAATGCTTAGACAGGCACTAAACGACATTGATTGGGAAGTTTTGTTTCATGGTAAGGACACATAGGAAATATGGGATGCTTTAAAAGGGTTGCTTGAGAGCAATATTCACAAATTCATTCCCGTGGGCAATAAACGCATGAGTACTAAACACAAACCAATGTGGCTTCATAAGGAGGTCAAAAAAGAAATGGCTAAAAAGAGGCGTGCTTTCAAAGCATTTAAATCAGATGGAGGGGAGGAGTCATTCCAGTATTACAAGGAATGCAATAAAAGATGCAAAAAAGTAATAAGAGCAGCTAAAATTGTAACCGAAAGGCAAATCGCTATAGAGAGTAAAGCCAATCCTAAAAAGTTTTGTAATATATATAAACAGTAAAATATTTAAAAAGGAGAACGTAGGCCCATTAAAAGATAAACTATGAGCCTTGATAAATGATGCCAAAATAATAAACTGAACAATTTTTTTCCCATCAGTATTCACCAGGGAGGATCAGAAGGTGATAGTAGTGCATATCGACAGTGAAGGTACTGATTCTTGGCTAGATGCTTGTTTAAGTGAGGAAGTAGTCCTAGAGAGGCTAAGCAACATAAAGATTAAGAATTCACCGAGCCAGATGGTTTTCATGCGAGTTATTATGTAGCTTAGGGCACAGCTAGCAAGACCCTTATACTTGATTTTCCATAGTTCAATTAGATCAGGTATGGTACAGAAGGATTGGCGTATAGCTGAGGTAGTGCCAAAATTTAAAAAGGGATCTAGAAATCATCCTGGGAACTATATACCAGTTAGTATAACCTCTATAGTGGGTAAAATATTGGAAGGGATTTTGAGGGATAGCATACAGGATTATCTGCGGAATAATAAGTTTTGTAGCAAGAGTCAGCATGGGTTTGTGAGGGACTGATCATGTCAAACTACCTAAATTAGCTTCTACAAGGAAGTTAGCGATAATCTTGACCAGGGCAAATCAGTGGATGTGGTATTTTTAGATTTTGCAAAAGCCTTTGTTACAGTGCCTCACAGGAGACTGATCATCAAATTAAGGAAACTTGTCCTAGGAAATACTATTTGTACATGGATAGGTAATTGGCTGGATAACAGTGTACAACGAGTAGTGGTCAATGGGATGTTCTCCAGCTGGGCACCAGTAGTCAGCGGAATACCACAAGGGTCCCTACTTGGCCCGCTACTGTTCAATATATTTATTAATGATCTCGGAATAGGCCTGGGAAGCACAGTGTCAATTTTTGCAGATGATACTAAACTGTGTAAGGTAATGAATTCAGAAATTGATGTAGAGTCTCTACAGAATGACATACTTAAACTTGAAACCTGGGCATCTAAAAGGGGAATGAGGTTCAATATTGAAAAAAGTGATGTACTTTGGGATTAAAAACAAACTTGCAGCCTACTCACTTAATGGGGAAAATATAGGGGTAACAGTAGTGGAAAAAGATTTTGGGGTGCTCAAAGATAATAGGCTTAATAACAGTACACAATGGCAAAATGGAGCAAAGAATTATTATTATCCTTTATTTATATGGCACCACAAGGGTTCCGCAGTGCCCAATTACAGAGTACATAAACAAATAATCAAGCAGGAAAACAGCAACTTACAGTTGACAATTTAGGACAAGTACAGGTTAAATAAACATAGCTACATCAGCAGATGACACTGGAACAAGTATCAGGTGGCAGAAGACTGCTGGATTTGGTGCAGTTGAATATTATTAAAGTAAGAAAAGGATAAGCACATGAAGGAAGAGAGCCCCGCTCATGAGAGCTTACATTCTAAAGGGGAGGGTAGACAGACAGGGGTGAGACAGATGGGGTACATAGAGAGCGTGGAACAGAGGTTTAGGATGAGATTTGGCTGGGTTTGTTGAAGAAGTGGGTCTTGAGAGCCTGTTTGAAGTTTTGTAGAGAGGTGGAGAGTCTGAGGGGGAGAGGTAGGGAATTCCAGAGAAGTGGTGCAGCACATGAAAAATCTTGGAGGTAGGAGTGGGAGGAAGTAATCCGTCGGCAGGAGAGTCGACGTGCATTAGCAGAGCGATGAGGACGGGTGGGAGTGTAAAGGGAGATAAGGTCAGAAATGTAGATGGGAGAGGAGTGGGTGAGGGATTTGTAAGCAAGTGTGAGAAGCTTGAAATGGATTCTGAAAGGGAAGGGGAGCCAGTGAAGGTCTAGTAAGAGAGGAGAGGTGGACGTGGTGCGTTTGGTGAGGAAGATGAGCCAGGCAGCAACATTGAGTATAGATTGGAGTGGAGAGAGGTATTTGTCAGGAATGCCAGTTAGGAGGAGATTACAGTAGTCCAGTCTGGAGATGACCAGTGAGTGTATTAGAGTCTTAGTAGCATCCTGGGTCAGAAAGGATGCTACTATTTTTTAGATGAAAACGGCAGGTTTGTGAGAGGTGCTGAATGTGTGGTTTGAAGGAGAGGGAGGAGTCAAGGATTACTCCAAGACAGCGCACTTGGGGGCTAGAGGAGATAGTAGTGCCATCAATAGATAATGAGATTGTAGGAGGTGAGGTTATGCGGGAGGGAGGGAAGATGATCAGCTCGGTCTTAGACATGTTAAGTTTAAGAAAGCGCTGGGGCATCCAGGAAGAGGTAGCAGAGAGACAGTTGGAGATACGAGTGAGGAGAGCAGGGGAGAGGAAAGATAGATTTGATTGTCATCAGCATAGAGATGATATTGGAAACCAAAAGAACAAATGAGCTTACCTAGTGAGGACGTGTAGAGAGAGAAGAGTAGAGGATCAGGGATAGAACCTTGGGGTACCCCTACAGTTAGTGGAAGTGATGGTGAGGTAGAGTCATAAGAGGAGACAGAGAATGAACGGTCAGAAAGGTAGGAGGACAGCCAAGAAAGGGCAGTGTCATGCAGACCAATGGAGTGAAGGATTTGCAGTAGGAGAGGATGGTCCACAGTGTCAAAAGCAGCAGAGAGATCCAGTAGAATAAGTAGAGAGTAGTGTCCCTTAGATTTAGCAGCATGGAGGTCATTGCATACTTTTGTAAGGGCAGTTTCAGTGGAGTGGAGAGGATGGAAGCCAGACTGGAATGTGTCAAGCAGTGAGTGTGAGGAAAGAAAGGAAGTAAGGCGGTTGTAGACAATACGCTCAAGGAGTTTGGAGGCAAAAGGGAGGAGAGAGATGGGTCGGTAGTTGGAGAGAGTGTTTGGATCAAGGGTAGGTTTTTTAAGAATAGGAGAGATGAGTGCATGCTTGAAGGCAGAGGGGACAGTGCCTGATGAGAGGGAGAGATTGAGAAGGTGGGAAAGATGGGAACAAGCAGAAGGAGAGAGGTAGCGGAGAAGGCGGGAGGGGATAGGGTCAAGTGGGGAGTTGGTGAGGGGACAGGAACGAATGAGGGCCATGACTTCCTCTCCAGATGCATGGGAGAAAGATGTCAGAGTTGGTGCGAGGGATGGGGAGGGTTGGTAAGGGATGGGATAAGGCTGGTTACTGATGGTCTCGTGTGATGTGATGTCCTGACGTATGGTGTTAATTTTGGATGTGAAGTAAGTGGCAAAGTCAAGAGCAGAGAGTGAGGAAGGGAGACGAGGTGGAGGTGGGCAGAGGAGTGAGTTGAGAGTGGTAAAGAGGTGCCGGGGGTTGGAATACTGGGAGGAGATGAGGTTCTTGAAGTATGACTGTTTAGCAAGAGAAAGGGCAGCAGTGAAGGATGAGAGCATAAGTTTGAAATGGAGAAAGTCTGCCTTAGAGCGTGATTTCCTCCAGTGTCGCTCAGCAGTACGTGAGCATTTTTGCAGATATCATGCAAGTAAAGTCCTTGCGTGCATAAAACAGTGTATTGAGACAAGGGACAAGGATGTATAAATCATTGGTACGTACGCACCTGGAATACTGTGTTCACTTTATAAGATATCTGGGAGCACAAAAGAGTTCAAAGGCGAGCTACTAAACTGATTAAAGCAGGGATGGGGAACCTTCGGCCCTCCAGCTGCTGTTGAACTACACATCCCAGCATGCCCTGCAACAGTTTTAGCATGGCCAAATAGCAAAACTGTAGCAAGGCATGCTGGTATGTGTAGTTCAACAACAGCTGGAGGGCCGAAGGTTCCCCATCCCTGGATTAAAGGGTTAGAGACACTGGAGTATGAGGAAAGGCTTACTAGGTTTTTCCGGGAAAAGAGGCGACTAAGAGGTGACATTATTAATATCTTAAAATATGTAAAGGGTCAATACAATGAGTTAGCAAGGGTTTTGTTTATTAATAGAACTCTGTATAGGACACGTGGGCACTCACTGAGGCTAGAGGAGAGAAAATTCCTTACAAAACGTAGGAAAGGGTTCTTCACCGTAAGGGCAATAAGGATTTGGAACTCACTGCCGGAGAAGGTAATAATGGTGGATTCTGTAAATGCATTTAAAACTGGATTGGACAGTTTTCTAGCTGAAAAAAGTATCCAAGGCTATAGCATTTAATATATAGACATTAAGTATATGGGAGTTATATGAAATATAGTTGTTAATTGGTACAAAACCATTACGTCAGCTGGTGCATTATAATGTGCACTTCTTAATACTGAATACAGGTTGAACCCGATGGGCATTGTGCCTCTTTTCAACCTCAATAACTATGGGCCTAATTCAGACCTGATTGTAGATGTGCTAAATTTAGCACATCTACGTTTAGGCACACTGATATGTGGAGGGACGCCCAGCATAGGGCTAGTCCACCCCGCATGTATGGCCCGACACCCCCGCACAAGTACAAAAGCATTGCACAGTGGCAATGCTTTTGTACTCAAAGAGTAGCTTCCTGCCAGCGCAGCTCCTCCACGCTGACAGGCGCTACTTGTCACTGTGAGGTTCGCAGTGGCTGTGTGTGACATCACTCAGCAACCGCGGCCCGCTCCCCCAGCGGTCCGGGCATGCCTCCGCTGCCCGGACTGCGTCCCATAAACAGTAGCCAAGGCCATGCCCTGTTCCCTCCCACCAAGCGACCACCTCTGCCTTTCAATCAGGCAGAGGCAATCGCAGGGCTAAGACAACCATAGGCTGTCTGGCATGTGCCAGCGCACTGCGGCGCCGGCGCATGTGCAGTTCAGACCTGATTGCTGCTGTACGAAAACATACAGCAGTGAACAGGTCTGAATTAGCCCCTATGTTACTATGTTAACTATTTTCAACCATTTTAAGGCATTGATCATGGCTATACACTGAAGTATAATCGTTCAAAATTAATGTTCATTGACAAAGATTGTCTATTGTCTCATTTAAAGCCCTGATACAATTTTTTTTCTAGATGACAGAACAAATGCAACAACAGTTAACATAACTCCATTGTCCTTGATCCACACTGGAATGGGCTGTTTGCAAAGTATATATTTTAAAGAAACATAGAATTTGATAGCAAATAAGAATCACTTGGCCCATCTAGTCTGCCCCTTTTTTATCCTTTAGGTAATCTCAACCCTTTTTGATCCTTAGTTCTTTGTAAGGATTTCCATATGCCTATCCCAAGCATGCTTAAATTGCTCTACTGTCTTAGCCTCTGCCACCTCTGATGGGAGGCTATTGCAGTTGTTCCCTACCCTTTCTGTGAAGTAATTTCCATTGAACCTGCCTCCCTCCAGTTTCAGTGCATGTCCTCGCATTCTAATACTTCTCTTCCTTTAAAGAATGTTTCCCTTCTGGGCTTTGTTAAAAACCTTGATGTATTTGAAAGTTTCTAACATGTCCCTCCTTTCCCTTATCTGCTCCAAACTATGCAGGGTAAGATCCTTTAGTCTTTCCAGATAAGTTTTGTGATGTAGGCCATGCATCATTTTAGTTGCCCTTCTTTGTATGCTCTCTAATTTATTTATATACTTCTGGAGTTATGGTCTCCAGAGCTGGACACAGTATTCCAGATGAGACCATAACAGTGCCCAATACAGTGGCATTATTACTTTTTTCCATGCTACTGATTCCTCTCCCAGTGCAACTAGCCTTTCTCATTGCTTTCTTACATTGCTTACCAGCCTTTAAGTCATTTAAATTCCTTTCTTCCTCAGTAGTTTCCATGATCGTGTCCTTGATACTATATTTAGCCTTTGGGTTTTTGAGACCCAAGTGCACGATTTAGCATTTATTAGCATGCTATAATTAGAATGCTGGTGTTACTGTTTTCTAGTTTTTCTTAGCCTTCATGACCAGATCATTTGTTATATTGATACCTACAGTAGCTGAATGAATGAATTCTCCACAAAAAGGTCCAGGTGGGGAAATGCAGCTGATCACTGATGGAGGCAGGCAATTCTCATAGAATTGCTGCATCTTAGCCCACCCTCTCCTCATGAAGCAGTGTTTTGCATCATTATGCTCCCTGTCTCAATCATTTCAATAAGAAGTGGCTGGATGCAGTACAGTCACCTATGCCAAGAGTCGTTTCTAGCGGTGGTTGAGCCGTGCAATCACACTGGGTACCCCCAACCCCTGCTGGCTGCTTTCTGTCACACAGTCTACAAGGGCTGTGTCTGAGCCTGCATTATCTCCCTCCCCCTGCTCTGGTCACTGGGCAAAGTTACCCTACAATGACGCAGCTGCGTTGTGATGTTATGACCCCACGTTATGGAGCTCGCATTGTTTTGAAGGTCAGCCGGGCCTGGGACACCGATGAGGAGCATGCGCCATCCTTCAGAGGAGTGAGTTGGGGACTGAAGATTTAGCAACACATCCTATTCAGTGAGTTACAGTATGATAATTAGAGATGTGCACCGGAAATTTTTCGGGTTTTGTGTTTTGGTTTTGGATTCGGTTCCGCGGCCGTGTTTTGGATACGGACGCGTTTTGGCAAAACCTCCCTGAAAATTTTTTGTCGGATTCAGGTGTGTTTTGGATTCGGGTGTTTTTTTTCAAATACCCCTCAAAAACAGTTTAAATCATAGAATTTGGGGGTCATTTTGATCCTATGGTATCATTAACCACAATAACCACAATTTCCACTCATTTCCAGTCTATTCTGAACACCTCACAATACTATTTTTAGTCCTAAAATTTGCACCGAGGTCGCTGGATGACTAAGCAAAGCGACCCAAGAGGGCGGCACAAACACCTGGCCCATCTAGGAGTGGCACTGCAGTGTCAGACAGGATGGCACTTAAAAAAATTGGCCCCAAACAGCACATGATACAAAGAAAAGATAAAAAGAGGTGCACTGTGGTCGCTGGACGGCTAAGCTAAGCGACACAAACACTTCAATGTCACAGGAATTATTCATTCTAATCAATGGTATTATTGGTCCAAATCACTGGAAGAAAATGACAAAATCACTGGAATTATTTGTTCTAATCAATGGTATTATTGGTCCAAATCACTGGAAGAAAATGACAAAATCACTGTAATTATTCGTTCTAATCAGTGGTATTATTGGTCCAAATCACTGGAAGAAAATGACAAAATCACTGTAATTATTTGTTCTAATCAATGGTATTATTGGTCCAAATTACTGGAAGAAAATGACAAAATCACTGGAATTATTTGTTCTAATCAATGGTATTATTGGTCCAAATCACTGGAAGAAAATGACAAAATCACTGGAGTTATTTGTTCTAATCAATGGTATTATTGGTCCAAATCACTGAAAGAAAATGCAAGATACAGCAATGGCCTACTGTATACAACTATATACTGTTGGGTCACCAAAATGCTGCACTGTAATACTATATACTGCTCACAAAAATGTAGCACAGATATGGAATGGATACTTGCAGTGACACAGAGCTGCAAGATACAGCAATGGCCTACTGTACTGTACTACTATAAGTATAATTAATTATATACTGGTGGTCCCCAGTCCCCACAATAAAGCACACTGAGCACAGATATTTGCAGCACACTGAGCACACATATGGAGCTTTTTCAGGCAGAGAACGTAGATATTTTAAGTAGAGATGAGCGCCTGAAATTTTTCGGGTTTTGTGTTTTGGTTTTGGGTTCGGTTCCGCGGCCGTGTTTTGGGTTCGAACGCGTTTTGGCAAAACCTCACCGAATTTTTTTTGTCGGATTCGGGTGTGTTTTGGATTCGGGTGTTTTTTTCCAAAAACACTAAAAAACAGCTTAAATCATAGAATTTAGGGGTCATTTTGATCCCAAAGTATTATTAACCTCAAAAACCATAATTTACACTCATTTTCAGTCTATTCTGAATACCTCACACCTCACAATATTATTTTTAGTCCTAAAATTTGCACCGAGGTCGCTGTGTGAGTAAGATAAGCGACCCTAGTGGCCGACACAAACACCGGGCCCATCTAGGAGTGGCACTGCAGTGTCACGCAGGATGTCCCTTCCAAAAAACCCTCCCCAAACAGCACATGACGCAAAGAAAAAAAGAGGCGCAATGAGGTAGCTGTGTGAGTAAGATTAGCGACCCTAGTGGCCGACACAAACACCGGGCCCATCTAGGAGTGGCACTGCAGTGTCACGCAGGATGGCCCTTCCAAAAAACCCTCCCCAAACAGCACATGACGCAAAGAAAAAAAGAGGCGCAATGAGGTAGCTGTGTGAGTAAGATTAGCGACCCTAGTGGCCGACACAAACACCGGGCCCATCTAGGAGTGGCACTGCAGTGTCACGCAGGATGGCCCTTCCAAAAAACCCTCCCCAAACAGCACATGACGCAAAGAAAAAAAGAGGCGCAATGAGGTAGCTGACTGTGTGAGTAAGATTAGCGACCCTAGTGGCCGACACAAACACCGGGCCCATCTAGGAGTGGCACTGCAGTGTCACGCAGGATGTCCCTTCCAAAAAACCCTCCCCAAACAGCACATGACGCAAAGAAAAAAAGAGGCGCAATGAGGTAGCTGTGTGAGTAAGATTAGCGACCCTAGTGGCCGACACAAACACCGGGCCCATCTAGGAGTGGCACTGCAGTGTCACGCAGGATGGCCCTTCCAAAAAACCCTCCCCAAACAGCACATGACGCAAAGAAAAAAAGAGGCGCAATGAGGTAGCTGTGTGAGTAAGATTAGCGACCCTAGTGGCCGACACAAACACCGGGCACATCTAGGAGTGGCACTGCAGTGTCACGCAGGATGTCCCTTCCAAAAAACCCTCCCCAAACAGCACATGACGCAAAGAAAAAAAGAGGCGCAATGAGGTAGCTGACTGTGTGAGTAAGATTAGCGACCCTAGTGGCCGACACAAACACCGGGCCCATCTAGGAGTGGCACTGCAGTGTCACGCAGGATGTCCCTTCCAAAAAACCCTCCCCAAACAGCACATGACGCAAAGAAAAAAAGAGGCGCAATGAGGTAGCTGACTGTGTGAGTAAGATTAGCGACCCTAGTGGCCGACACAAACACCGGGCCCATCTAGGAGTGGCACTGCAGTGTCACGCAGGATGTCCCTTCCAAAAAACCCTCCCCAAACAGCACATGACGCAAAGAAAAAAAGAGGCGCAATGAGGTAGCTGACTGTGTGAGTAAGATTAGCGACCCTAGTGGCCGACACAAACACCGGGCCCATCTAGGAGTGGCACTGCAGTGTCACGCAGGATGTCCCTTCCAAAAAACCCTCCCCAATCAGCACATGATGCAAAGAAAAAGAAAAGAAAAAAGAGGTGCAAGATGGAATTGTCCTTGGGCCCTCCCACCCACCCTTATGTTGTATAAACAAAACAGGACATGCACACTTTAACCAACCCATCATTTCAGTGACAGGGTCTGCCACACGACTGTGACTGATATGACGGGTTGGTTTGGACCCCCCCCAAAAAAGAAGCAATTAATCTCTCCTTGCACAAACTGGCTCTACAGAGGCAAGATGTCCACCTCATCTTCACCCTCCGATATATCACCGTGTACATCCCCCTCCTCACAGATTATCAATTCGTCCCCACTGGAATCCACCATCTCAGCTCCCTGTGTACTTTGTGGAGGCAATTGCTGCTGGTCAATGTCTCCGCGGAGGAATTGATTATAATTCATTTTAATGAACATCATCTTCTCCACATTTTCTGGATGTAACCTCGTACGCCGATTGCTGACAAGGTGAGCGGCGGCACTAAACACTCTTTCGGAGTACACACTTGTGGGAGGGCAACTTAGGTAGAATAAAGCCAGTTTGTGCAAGGGCCTCCAAATTGCCTCTTTTTCCTGCCAGTATAAGTACGGACTGTGTGACGTGCCTACTTGGATGCGGTCACTCATATAATCCTCCACCATTCTATCAATGTTGAGAGAATCATATGCAGTGACAGTAGACGACATGTCCGTAATCGTTGTCAGGTCCTTCAGTCCGGACCAGATGTCAGCATCAGCAGTCGCTCCAGACTGCCCTGCATCACCGCCAGCGGGTGGGCTCGGAATTCTGAGCCTTTTCCTCGCACCCCCAGTTGCGGGAGAATGTGAAGGAGGAGATGTTGACAGGTCGCGTTCCGCTTGACTTGACAATTTTGTCACCAGCAGGTCTTTCAACCCCAGCAGACCTGTGTCTGCCGGAAAGAGAGATCCAAGGTAGGCTTTAAATCTAGGATCGAGCACGGTGGCCAAAATGTAGTGCTCTGATTTCAACAGATTGACCACCCGTGAATCCTTGTTAAGCGAATTAAGGGCTGCATCCACAAGTCCCACATGCCTAGCGGAATCGCTCCGTGTTAGCTCCTCCTTCAATGCCTCCAGCTTCTTCTGCAAAAGCCTGATGAGGGGAATGACCTGACTCAGGCTGGCAGTGTCTGAACTGACTTCACGTGTGGCAAGTTCAAAGGGCATCAGAACCTTGCACAACGTTGAAATCATTCTCCACTGCACTTGAGACAGGTGCATTCCACCTCCTACTATCGTGCTCAATTGTATAGGCTTGAATGGCCTTTTGCTGCTCCTCCAACCTCTGAAGCATATAGAGGGTTGAATTCCACCTCGTTACCACTTCTTGCTTCAGATGATGGCAGGGCAGGTTCAGTAGTTTTTGGTGGTGCTCCAGTTTTCTGTACGTGGTGCCTGTACGCCGAAAGTGTCCCGCAATTCTTCTGGCCACCGACAGCATCTCTTGCACGCCCCTGTCGTTTTTTAAAAAATTCTGCACCACCAAATTCAAGGTATGTGCAAAACATGGGACGTGCTGGAATTGGCCCAGATTTAATGCACACACAATATTGCTGGCGTTGTCCGATGCCACAAATCCACAGGAGAGTCCAATTGGGGTAAGCCATTCCGCGATGATCTTCCTCAGTTGCCGTAAGAGGTTTTCAGCTGTGTGCGTATTCTGGAAAGCGGTGATACAAAGCGTAGCCTGCCTAGGAAAGAGTTGGCGTTTGCGAGATGCTGCTACTGGTGCCGCCGCTGCTGTTCTTGCGGCGGGAGTCCATACATCTACCCAGTGGGCTGTCACAGTCATATAGTCCTGACCCTGCCCTGCTCCACTTGTCCACATGTCCGTGGTTAAGTGGACATTGGGTACAGCTGCATTTTTTAGGACACTGGTGACTCTTTTTCTGAGGTCTGTGTACATTTTTGGTATCGCCTGCCTAGAGAAATGGAACCTAGATGGTATTTGGTACCGGGGACACAGTACCTCCAACAAGTCTCTAGTTGGCTCTGCAGTAATGATGGATACCGGAACCACGTTTCTCACCACCCAGGATGCCAAGGCCTCAGTTATCCGCTTTGCAGTAGGATGACTGCTGTGATATTTCATCTTCCTCGCAAAGGACTGTTGAACAGTCAATTGCTTACTGGAAGTAGTACAAGTGGGCTTACGACTTCCCCTCTGGGATGACCATCGACTCCCAGCGGCAACAACAGCAGCGCCAGCAGCAGTAGGCGTTACACGCAAGGATGCATCGGAGGAATCCCAGGCAGGAGAGGACTCGTCAGAATTGCCAGTGACATGGCCTGCAGGACTATTGGCATTCCTGGGGAAGGAGGAAATTGACACTGAGGGAGTTGGTGGGGTGGTTTGCGTGAGCTTGGTTACAAGAGGAAGGGATTTACTGGTCAGTGGACTGCTTCCGCTGTCACCCAAAGTTTTTGAACTTGTCACTGACTTATTATGAATGCGCTGCAGGTGACGTATAAGGGAGGATGTTCCGAGGTGGTTAACGTCCTTACCCCTACTTATTACAGCTTGACAAAGGGAACACACGGCTTGACACCTGTTGTCCGCATTTCTGGTGAAATACCTCCACACCGAAGAGCTGATTTTTTTGGTATTTTCACCTGGCATGTCAACGGCCATATTCCTCCCACGGACAACAGGTGTCTCCCCGGGTGCCTGACTTAAACAAACCACCTCACCATCAGAATCCTCCTGGTCAATTTCCTCCCCAGCGCCAGCAACACCCATATCCTCCTCATCCTGGTGTACTTCAACACTGACATCTTCAATCTGACTATCAGGAACTGGACTGCGGGTGCTCCTTCCAGCACTTGCAGGGGGCGTGCAAATGGTGGAAGGCGCATGCTCTTCACGTCCAGTGTTGGGAAGGTCAGGCATCGCAACCGACACAATTGGACTCTCCTTGTGGATTTGGGATTTCAAAGAACGCACAGTTCTTTGCGGTGCTTTTGCCAGCTTGAGTCTTTTCAGTTTTCTAGCGAGAGGCTGAGTGCTTCCATCCTCATGTGAAGCTGAACCACTAGCCATGAACATAGGCCAGGGCCTCAGCCGTTCCTTGCCACTCCGTGTGGTAAATGGCATATTGGCAAGTTTACGCTTCTCCTCCGACAATTTTATTTTAGGTTTTGGAGTCCTTTTTTTACTGATATTTGGTGTTTTGGTTTTGACATGCTCTGTACTATGCCATTGGGCATCGGCCTTGGCAGACGACGTTGCTGGCATTTCATCGTCTCGGCCATGACTAGTGGCAGCAGCTTCAGCACGAGGTGGAAGTGGATCTTGATCTTTCCCTAATTTTGGAACCTCAACATTTTTGTTCTCCATATTTTAATAGGCACAACTAAAAGGCACCTCAGGTAAACAATGGAGATGGATGGATTGGATACTAGTATACAATTATGGACGGGCTGCCGAGTGCCGACACAGAGGTAGCCACAGCCGTGAACTACCGCACTGTACTGTGTCTGCTGCTAATATATAGACTGGTTGATAAAGAGATAGTATACTCGTAACTAGTATGTATGTATAAAGAAAGAAAAAAAACCACGGTTAGGTGGTATATACAATTATGGACGGGCTGCCGAGTGCCGACACAGAGGTAGCCACAGCCGTGAACTACCGCACTGTACCGTGTCTGCTGCTAATATATAGACTGGTTGATAAAGAGATAGTATACTCGTAACTAGTATGTATGTATAAAGAAAGAAAAAAAAACCACGGTTAGGTGGTATATACAATTATGGACGGGCTGCCGAGTGCCGACACAGAGGTAACCACAGCCGTGAACTACCGCACTGTACTGTGTCTGCTGCTAATATATAGACTGGTTGATAAAGAGATAGTATACTCGTAACTAGTATGTATGTATAAAGAAAGAAAAAAAAACCACGGTTAGGTGGTATATACAATTATGGACGGGCTGCCGAGTGCCGACACAGAGGTAGCCACAGCCGTGAACTACCGCACTGTACTGTGTCTGCTGCTAATATATAGACTGGTTGATAAAGAGATAGTATACTCGTAACTAGTATGTATGTATAAAGAAAGAAAAAAAAACCACGGTTAGGTGGTATATACAATTATGGACGGGCTGCCGAGTGCCGACACAGAGGTAGCCACAGCCGTGAACTACCGCACTGTACTGTGTCTGCTGCTAATATATAGACTGGTTGATAAAGAGATAGTATACTCGTAACTAGTATGTATGTATAAAGAAAGAAAAAAAAACCACGGTTAGGTGGTATATACAATTATGGATGGGCTGCCGAGTGCCGACACAGAGGTAGCCACAGCCGTGAACTACCGCACTGTACTGTGTCTGCTGCTAATATATAGACTGGTTGATAAAGAGATAGTATACTCGTAACTAGTATGTATGTATAAAGAAAGAAAAAAAAACCACGGTTAGGTGGTATATACAATTATGGACGGGCTGCCGAGTGCCGACACAGAGGTAGCCACAGCCGTGAACTACCGCACTGTACTGTGTCTGCTGCTAATATATAGACTGGTTGATAAAGAGATAGTATACTCGTAACTAGTATGTATGTATAAAGAAAGAAAGAAAAACCACGGTTAGGTGGTATATACAATTATGGACGGGCTGCCGAGTGCCGACACAGAGGTAGCCACAGCCGTGAACTACCGCACTGTACTGTGTCTGCTGCTAATATATAGACTGGTTGATAAAGAGATAGTATACTCGTAACTAGTATGTATGTATAAAGAAAGAAAAAAAAACCACGGTTAGGTGGTATATACAATTATGGACGGGCTGCCGAGTGCCGACACAGAGGTAGCCACAGCCGTGAACTACCGCACTGTACTGTGTCTGCTGCTAATATATAGACTGGTTGATAAAGAGATAGTATACTCGTAACTAGTATGTATGTATAAAGAAAGAAAAAAAAACCACGGTTAGGTCACTGGTATATACAATTATGGACGGGCTGCCGAGTGCCGACACAGAGGTAGCCACAGCCGTGAACTACCGCACTGTACTGTGTCTGCTGCTAATATAGACTGGTTGATAAAGAGATAGTATACTACTAATATTATATACTGGTGGTCAGGTCACTGGTCACTAGTCACACTGGCAGTGGCACTCCTGCAGCAAAAGTGTGCACTGTTTAATTTTAATATAATATTATGTACTCCTGGCTCCTGCTATAACCTATAACTGGCACTGCAGTAGTGCTCCCCAGTCTCCCCCACAATTATAAGCTGTGTGAGCTGAGCAGTCAGACAGATATATAATATATATAGATGATGCAGCACACTGGCCTGAGCCTGAGCAGTGCACACAGATATGGTATGTGACTGAGTCACTGTGTGCTGTGTATCGCTTTTTTCAGGCAGAGAACGGATTATAAATAAAAGTGGTGGTCACTGGTCACTATCAGCAAAACTCTGCACTGTACACTACTGAGTACTCCTAATGCTCCCCAAAATTAGTAAATCAAGTGTCTCTCTAATCTATTCTAATTCTAAACGGAGAGGACGCCAGCCACGTCCTCTCCCTATCAATCTCAATGCACGTGTGAAAATGGCGGCGACGCGCGGCTCCTTATATAGAATCCGAGTCTCGCGATAGAATCCGAGCCTCGCAAGAATCCGACAGCGTCATGATGACGTTCGGGCGCGCTCGGGTTAACCGAGCAAGGCGGGAAGATCCGAGTCGCTCGGACCCGTGAAAAAAAACATGAAGTTCTGGCGGGTTCGGATTCAGAGAAACCGAACCCGCTCATCTCTAATTTTAAGCACACTGAGCACAGATATTTGCAGCACACTGAGCACAGATATTTGCAGCACACTGAGCACAGATTACGGAGCTTTTCAGGGAGAGAATGCAGTCACGTCCTCTCCGTTTAATCTCCAATGCACGAGTGAAAATGGCGGTGACGCGCGGCTCTTTATATAGAATATGAATCTCGCGAGAATACGACAGCGGGATGATGACGTTCGGCCTCGTTCGGGTTAACCGAGCAAGGCGGGAAGATCCGAGGCTGCCTCGGAACCATGTAAAATGGGTGAATATCTGGGGGGTTCGGATCTCGAGGAACCGAACCCGCTCATCTCTAATGATAATGCAATCATATTTGTATTTTATCTCGTAGCATTTCTCAGCCTGCTGTAGTTATCATGTACAGAAGAGGTGATCACACCACTACTATTGCCCTGTGTCTGTATAATGTATATTTGGTGCACATCCACGTATAGAACTAAGGAGAGGACAGAAACTGCTTGTGTGGTGGTAATATGTTTTTTGTGGTGTTATACTGAAATACTTACATCTTCCTGGATTATGTACATAATACATGACATCATTTTTTATGGTTTTGTTTAGTAATTGGTGCATATGTAACTAGTTAGGGTATAGTTGCTGTAGGGATCTTATGAATCATGTTGCTCTATATCTGTTGATGAACTATAAATCTCAGCATGTACTGTCTGTCATATATTTGCACTGCATGCTGGGACTTGTGGTACCCCAGCAGACAGTGCATTACACAGGTTACCTACCAACTGTAGTTTTGTGTACTGTATATGTTCTATGCTTTCAGAACTTCACCATCTGTGCTAACAACTCTTGACACTAAGAGACTCCAGATTATCACATGTGAGGGAAGCAGGCAGGCACAGTATTTGATTACCATCCAATATTTCATACTATAAGGCGCCCATCATTTTATTGTGATCACTTACACTTTAACTTTAAGATAGCTTAGCACTATAAATAAAGACACGGACACCAATAGCTAGATTTAAAAGGTCAGACGGTATTTATTGATGACTGACCAGAACTTTAAGCTAGATTTTATGTTGGAGGATGGTAAAGATAAAGGCGCTACCAAACGCCAGCTCCAGTCATCTGATTATATCACCGAAACTGAGGAGGGGACTACCACAACATCCACCTCCTACATGCCTAACCCGCATTGTGCAGGACCCACCACTCTTTCCTCTGGCAAATATGGATGCTCCCCTAAGGGAGCATCCAATTGTCCAACCGCAGGGTAAGGACACATCCACCGTCCATTCCGAAAGAGGGTACCCCACAATGACCACTTAGGCCTGTATGACCGCTGGCTGGTAGCAACTTTCCAGCCTATCTGGCTTTTAATAGCCGACAAAAGAGAAAACCAGAACAGAAAATTGACATCAGAGAAAACATGAGGGAGGGCGGGAGGGGTTGTCCAAATGGCATGAGGAAGTATGAAGCACATGACCCAAGCTTTTATATGCACTGAAGCCTACACCCACAAACACTGATAGACAAGGAAAATAACCTATAGAAAATTGCCAAGGTCCCTTGGAAAAACTACCTAGCAACTGCTTTGTCATAAACAACCAATCACATAAAATGGGGCTCTTATATGGTCTCGTGCTTATTCAGCCCTCATCTAATCTAAGGCGCCCATCATTTTATTGTGATCACTTACACTTTAACTTTAAGCTAGCTTAGCACTATAAATAAAGACACGGACACAATAGCTAGATTTAAAAGGTCAGACGGTATTTATTGATGACTGACCAGAACTTTAAACTAGATTTTATGTTGGAGGATGGCAAAGATAAAGGCGCTACCAAATGCCAGCTCCAGTCATCTGATTATATCACCGAAACTGAGGAGGGGACTACCACAACATCCACCTCCTACATGCCTAACCCGCATTGTGCAGGACCCACCACTCTTTCCTCTGGCAAATATGGATGCTCCCCTAGGGGAGCGTCCAATTGTCCAACCGCAGGGTAAGGACACACTTGCCGTCCATTCCGAAAGAGGGTGCTCCACAATGACCACTTAGGCCTCTATGACCGCTGGCTGGTAGCGACTTTCCCGCCACACGAGGTTTACCAAACCACGACCGCCTTCCCCAGAAAATAAGCTAAGGCAAAACCCAAAAGTCCCATCAAGAAAACCTCGTCCCCCCCGAGGAAAAGACTAACATGCTTAACATTGCAAAAAACTGTGGGCCCGGAGGACCAGCAAAAGAAACCGCCCTACCAAACCACCGAAAGCTACAAAACAAACCCGCAGAGCCACCGCCTCCCAGGCCAGAACAGACAGCAGAGAAACACGCTGCACCCCTACAATAACAACGAAGCATAATCCTCCCCAGCCAATGACAGCAGAACGCCGCTGAACAGCCAGTGAGTGCATGGAGCAACAAAAGGGGACCCGATAGCAAATATGAGGCAGAAACCTACGAACACGACCCAAACACAGTACAGACTAAGGGCAGGACACCTGAACGCGCGACACCACCCACCTATCTGGTAGCAAAGAAAACCCAACCAAATGAACCCCACACAAGCCACAAGCTCCGTACCCAGGGACCACCACGTGACCAAAACCACAGCCATTCCTCTTGCCATAGGATGCGAAGCCGCCCAAAATTTTATTTCCTTTTTTTTTTTAAATGGCCCAACAGGCACAGGCTACTGCGTGTCGATAGCATCTGAAAAAGAAAAGATCCCTAACACTGGTGCTAAAACAGACAATAAAATTACACGATAAACAGTAGCAAAACAAACCCAAGTGAAGGAGAAAACTAAAAAAACCTCTCGTGGACATTTGATAAGCCAATTGTAATTAGGCCCCCTTGGAGGAAAATTTAAAAATTTGCTTCACATCCTCAATTCCTGAACACTATCCATTCAAAAACTGACAGTTTTTGGGTTCGTGCAACAGGCGCATCTAAGACATTACAAACATACACCAAACTTAAACAACGCAGAGGCCCAGCAGCCCAGCACCCGAATCGCAGCTGCCGCAGTCTGCGAGGCTGCCCCAATCCGCAAGGAATGGGTACCAGAGCCCTGAAGCCACATCCAAACCCCATTAGAAAAAAGGGGGCGCTACCAACCCACCAGCTCAGTCAACTAGCAGAAAACTGCATAACCTAGGAGGGGACTTCCCACCCCTCCCAAAGCATAACCCGCATTGTGCAGGACTCACCACCCTTTACTCCAGCAGAGCAATGGATGAAACCGCATGGGAAGGTCCGTAGCCCACCCGCAGGGAGAGGACACTCACCGACTTACCAAAAGAGGATGCCCCACAATGACCACGTATGCACACCCTTGACCGCGGTCTGGTAGCGACCTTCCACCAAACTGCAATACTACGCACACCTCAGCGGCCCCGCACCTGAATCGCTTCTGCCGAAGAAAACCACCACCGCAGCATGCGTAACTGTCCCCAACCGCAAGGAATGGGTATCCAACGTACACCAGTCGGACACCACGCAGACATCCAGCACCGAAATTGCTGCCGCTGCCAAACCTGCCAACGCAGCATGCGCAGCCGCGTCAATCCGTAAGTGAACAGGTACCCCAGCCGTAAAACACAAAACAAAGCAAATCCCCAGCGGCCCAGCACCTGAAAATGCTACCACCGAAGAACCTGCAGCATGCGCAGATGCTCCCATCTGCATGGAATTGGGGGTACCCCAGCCCTAAAACACCATACAATGCACTGTCCCCGCGGCACAGCACCCAAAGTGCTGCCGCCGAAGAACGTGCCGCCGCAGCACCCGCAACGGCCCCCCAAGCCGCAAGGAATGGGTACCAGAGCCAGACCGTATCCAAACGTTCAGAGTCTGCATAGCACCCAGACCCCCATCAGCCCAGCACCCGAAGCACTGCCGCTGAAAAACCCGCCACTGCAGCACGCGCAACAGCCCCAATCCGCAAGGAAACGGGTATCAATAGCCCAAAAACCCTACCCAAACGCACAGAAGCTGTATACCACGCATATCACCAGCAGCCCAGTACCTAACGCTGCAACTGAAGAACCCGCCGCAGCAGCGGCGTAGTCGCCCCAATCCGCAAGGAAATGGGTACCCTGCAACCACCATAGCCGTAATGCTACAGAAACTGAAAAACCAGCGAAGAGGACCCAGGAGGGTACACAAAAGAAAATGGCCACCCCACAAAGGCCGCACCGGACACACACCCACGCCAAAGCAATGTGTCACCATCCGTAAGCGCCTGCGCTCTAAAAGGGGGAAACTAATGACCCCTGCCATCCCAAGCCCTCGCAGAACCCGCAAGTCTGCAAAGGAAAAAAGGAATGCCCACGATTGGCATGGCATCCATGCGCAGGGGTCATGCAAATCCTCTCTGTATCAACCCATGCACAGTACCCACGCTGCTGAACCACCACCATCTAGGTGCCCCACCAGAAAACACCACTGACAGGCAAACCGGAGTACAAAGACGACCAGTCACCGGCCACCAACCCACTGACCCGGAACGCCCAATTAAAAAAACAGTGCAAAAGCTAGCCCGAACAGCGCAACCTCACGAACCAGACTATGCCCCGCCTGGAGAGACCCAAATGGGCCAACCAAACTTCACCTAAGTATACCGAAAGTGACGTGCCCACTCAAAAGCTGCAGCCATAGGATCCCCCAATGCCCATCCCATAATGACCATGGATAGCACGAAAGTCCTGATAGAGCAGCCAGCCGCAGTAGTACGGAGCGAAAGGAAGTGACCGCAAGGGCAGACGCCCGGCTGCCCTGGACCTGTCATACCGGGAAAAAACCCACAGACCAAGGCCCTCAAAGTACCTAAAGGCGACCCCATAAAAACCACTGCACTGGAGTAAACAAAACAACCCAAGAAAGCCAACGAACCCCGGCAATTGGAGCCATCGTCCGGAGCATAGGAGGAGCCACCACTAGCCCGTCCAAGTAGCTGGACAACTCGGCCATCCGCCAGATACAAGTCAGGCACGAAAGAAGCATCAACAGCTGTCCCAGGCACCAATGCACGTAATGTAGCAAAGGAGGCGCAACCACGCCTCGCCACCCCAGGTGCTATGCCCGGGTCGCAATGCCGGGAAACAAACGTTGTGCCGCCAACTTCTGGGAACCAGATGACATAACAGGCGGAGGGCCGGGAGGGAGGAAGGACGGCGATAGGAAAAGCGTAAACCACCCCCGTAAGCACCCAGAGAAATAAAACAAGGTCCCGAGACATCACCGAAAGCGGCCTGGGAGCATACATGCAAAAAACGTGCAGAATTAAACCAACAGACGAACAGAACAATCAACCTGGAAAAAACCTCCCCACAACGGAACACCCAGAAATCGAAAAAACAGATAGCAGGGAAAGGGAAGAAGATGAAAAGCGGATGCGACGTCCAGCTCCAATTAGCAGGAAACATGACCGCAAAATCACCCAAATGCAGGGATTAGACAAAAGACAGAAAAACGCACTCTGCAGAAGCATCCGGAAAAGCAGCAGGAAACCAAAACCCCATGTGGGTGAGACAAAGGTTGCAGAAATGGGCACCCACCCAGGAACCTACCGGTAACAGTGGAAGGGCCTTCCGTGCTACCTACCCCGGTCCCCAAAGGAGCGGAAAGTGCTCCGCCCGCGACCGGGGTACATACCCAACTGTGTGACTGTCCCGCATAGAGGCGAACACGATAATGTACCTCCACACTGCGCTGACCATAATTCGAGGCCACTAACCCTCAGCGCCACAGGGCGGGGGCCCGTGACAATAGAACTGTCCATGGTCCGAGCACCAGCAAGGCAGGCAGAAACCCTGATAGTAAGAGGCCCATGCGCCCCCGACTGAGCTAGCTGTAACCACCAAGAAATTCGCGCATCCCCAGCTGCTAGCCTTCACGACCGTGTAGCACGATCCCCGTAATGTAGAACAAGGCCACCTGCCCCTTTCCAATCATATCCACTACCTACTCTGCCAAAATAAAATGCTCACTACCCACCAGTATATGTGCGGATTAGCGAGGAACCCACGTACAAATGGGGAGAATGTAAAAACTCCACAGTCAGAGCCCCGGCGGGAAACGACCGCATGACCACAGTGCAGTGCGGCAGCAAAACAAAAAAAAACAAAAAAAAATTTGCTGTGACCAAAACATCAGGGAGCCGACATGCCCATAGCCACCGGCACCCCGTCATACCCAGTTCCCGTAGCCGCACGACGCGCAGTTAGCTAGGCAAAATGCCGCTGGCGCCTGGGGAAACCTGAGGAAACACAGCTAGAACTAAACAATGCTAAACGAACAAAGAAAACAGCATGCTCACCGGTACCTGCAGGACCCAGAACCACCCCCACCGCCGACGATCCTGACCGAACATCTCCAGCAGACACCGACACTGAATCTTCTCCTGGCCTCCAACTCGTGTACCCCAATTCCGCGGTCCTGACGATGCTGGAACTGCACACTCTGGGGAAACAAACCGGGTTAGATGCTGGAGCGATGGCAGGCGCCCCAATCGAAGAACCGACAGCCAGACCATAGGCGGTCGGCCAGGAGGGGGGGCTGTGCAGTATATCCCGGAGTCAGGAAATAAGGACAGGAGCAACAGGAGACTGCCAATATGGTAGCCGATGAAGGGAAGCAAGCGCAAAAAACCCCAAAGTAAGACCCCGTAAAAGAGGACGAGGGGACCAACCCGGGAGATATCGTGGGCAACGCTGCCGGGGCGTAAGGGGACTGAAAACACCTGTAACCCCCCAGGCTGGACAGCAGATGGCACCCAGCCCCATGCAACCAGCCCCAGAAGCAGGCAGAATGCTCTGGGAAACAGGGAAGGAGGACAACCAACCCGAAGGGACTGCTGGGCAGGGAAGGGGGAGGACACGAGCACATTGGGGGCCACCGCAGACAAGCCCGGCGGGAAGGGAACATGCCAAAGACCGGAACCATACCGCGCCAGGCCGCTAACACCGGTGGGGGAGGAAATGGGACCGTCAGCGATCGGAGCCCCTGCAGGATGGCCCACGTGACTCCCGCCGGCAGATACCGCAGCACTACTCGTGGCATTGCCCCTGCCTGCAGCGGCAGGGGAGAACACGCACCCGCCGCTGGAGCACCATCTACAGCGCACGTGGCCAGACGCAGCGCTCACTGGGCTCAGAGCAGATGGAGGAGGGAGTGGACGCTGGCTGATGGCCCCCTCCGTGAACTTGAGGCAACAGTGGGCGAGGAGGGAGGGGAGGCAACCACACGGACGCGGGCATGCCTATAGCCCGCAGCAGCGGGCAGCATCGGCAAGATGGAGGGGGGGAGTAGACTTGCAGGGACGGGGAAATATGGAGGGGACAAGCAGGGAGAAATGGAAAAAGTAGGGGACACTTCAGAAAGCGGGACAATTAAGGAATTACAGTCAATATAAAGGGAATGGAATGCACAGTAATAACAATACAGCAGCGATAAAACAGTAATAAACAATACAGCAGGGTACTCAGCTGTCCAAAAACATAAAACAGTGTGACAATTAAAACAGCAGCCCTAAGAAAATGAAATACAAACAGGCACAGAGCCTGTGTCACTAAGCTGTCCAAATGGCAAGAGGAAGTATGAAGTACATGACCCAAGCTTTTATATGCACTGAAGCCTACACCCACAAACACTGATAGACAAGGAAAACAACCTATAGAAAATTCCCAAGGTCCCTTGGAAAAACTACCTAGCAACTGCTTTGTCATAAACAACCAATCACAAAAAATGGGGCTCTTATATGGTCTTGTGCTTATTCAGCCCTCATCTAATCATAGCTTTAAATGTTATCATAAGCTACAATGCCCCATAGGTATTCAAGTAACTTTGGGGCATTATGGTATGTGGCATATTGGGTAAGGGGCATGATGGTGTGGTGCATAATGTTTAAGGGTCATTACTATAAGTTGAAAAAATGTAAGGGGAATGAACCAGGATTTTTATTCCTGTGGTAGCCAATGTCTGGGGGTGCAGGGTACAAAACTGGGGTTTAAGGTAGTCTTTTTCCTACAAGGCCATGTCCTTTGCAGTGAGGCCATGACCCTTTTTTTGGTCCATGTGCCAAAGGCAAATGTTTCTTGGTATGCTACATTTTTAATGTTTGCACTGGAAGCCATATATTCTAGAAATGGCCCTGCCTATGTGGACGTATGTGGGACACCCTGAATATTCAGGCATTTACCAGATGTTCTGGGAGAATAGGTAAGTACTGTATGACAAAAATGTGAAAGTGTCAAGAGATACCCTATAAACTGATCTATTAACTAAGGAGGATGTTTTGTGGTTTATCAACAATAGTATGCATATTTTTAAAAGTACATGTTTCTTTAAATTTTGACAGTACCTCCCACAAATTAACATAGTTGCCCCACAAGGCTAATGAAAACTGCAGATGGGGAAGTGGCTGGTAAATACATGATGAAAGTAACGTTGCAGCATGTTATTTTTTTATGCCAAAAATTAGAAAAAATTCTTGTAGGTCCATCCAGAGAAAAAAACAACCCCAAGATGGAGACAGTTCACAGATCATGTGGAACCAACAAGAATGGTTCTGTTGCCCACACTGCAGGACACTTCAGAACCCCTCTATCCACATCTTGAAATTGTTTCTGAAAATTAAACAAAAAAACGCATTAACATTGCACACTACGACTTTACAACTTTAACATAAAACAGAAAACCTATTAAAATTTAACACCTTTATCCTGAAGACATTAGCATGTTTAGAGGGGTGAGTGGACAGTACAAGTGTAGTTACATTTTACAAAATAAAAGCAGTTTGACAGCCTTTAGACAAAACAAAAACATAGTAGAATGCAATAATTTAAATTAGGTTATTTAAATATACAAAACATTACTTACCCACTTATTTGTCTTAGGTTCCAATGTCAATGTTGCTGACCGTGTGGAGCCACTATCAGATGTTCAGCCTGTAGAGGGACAAGATGTTATGTACACACTAAATATGTACCCTGTGACCCCACCAACACCCACAGGCCCAGCCTCAGCACCAACACCCCTACTATCCCCTATCATACCTCCTTTGCCATCAGACGTTACCTACTGGCATACGATATTATGTTAGATTACCAGACAGAACAGCTAGCCTTACTTACAAAACAAGTGCAGCAATTAACTCAAATGGACAAGACATCCCACAGGTGTTCCCACAACAAGAGCAGGCAAGCAACAGAATTTGAAACACACTTCACTGACTTTTGTGACCATCGAGCAACCATTCAAAATATAGGCACCAAAATTTGATAGCACTTACATGATGGAAATACCAGCACACCACAAGGTCTCCCAAACAGCCACACCCATCTCATCCACACCCTGTTATACACACCCTGCAGCACAGGTGGGTCACAGCAATCCAGCAGGCCAATGTTTTGTTTTTTTTTATAAAAAAAAAGTCCATATGTTCATTATTTGTAATAAACAATACTAAATATTTCAAAATTCGATTGCCTAACTAATGCTCAGATTCATATTACACCATAATAAACGTATAAAACATACTGTAGTGATGGTGTTAATGATACTTACTGGAAATATGTTCTCTGATTAGCCCTTCCCTGACCTGCCTCTAACTTTCTGCGCTCTGACTGTCGCCTGATACAACAAATTCCATTGCTTGCTTACTGTGTACTACATAATCAGCCAGGAGTGGCTGCTGCAGTCACTTATTATGTAATACACAGCATTTATTAAGACAATGGAAGTAAGTTTTTAATATCCCAAATGTACGTTCTATCACTGATCTAGTGGTCCTATGCATTATCATTAGAGATGTGCACTTGAAATTTTTCGGGTTTTGTGTTTTGGTTTTGGGTTCGGTTCCGCGGCCGTGTTTTGGGTTCGACCGCGTTTTGGCAAAACCTCACCGAAGTTTTTTTGTCGGATTCGGGTGTGTTTTGGATTCGGGTGTTTTTTTCAAAAAACACTAAAAAACAGCTTAAATCATAGAATTTGGGGGTCATTTTGATCCCAAAGTATTATTAACCTCAAAAACCATAATTTCCACTCATTTTCAGTCTATTCTGAACACCTCACACCTCACAATATTATTTTTAGTCCTAAAATTTGCACCGAGGTCGCTGGATGACTAAGCTAAGCGACCCTAGTGGCCGACACAAACACCTGGCCCATCTAGGAGTGGCACTGCAGTGTCACGCAGGATGGCCCTTCCAAAAAACACTCCCCAAACAGCACATGACGCAAAGAAAAAAAGAGGCGCAATGAGGTAGCTGTGTGAGTAAGCTAAGCGACCCTAGTGGCCGACACAAACACCTGGCCCATCTAGGAGTGGCACTGCAGTGTCACGCAGGATGGCCCTTCCAAAAAACACTCCCCAAACAGCACATGACGCAAAGAAAAAAAGAGGCGCAATGAGGCAGCTGTGTGAGTAAGATAAGCGACCCTAGTGGCCGACACAAACACCTGACCCATCTAGGAGTGGCACTGCAGTGTCACGCAGGATGGCCCTTCCAAAAAACACTCCCCAAACAGCACATGACGCAAAGAAAAAAAGAGGCGCAATGAGGTAGCTGTGTGAGTAAGCTAAGCGACCCTAGTGGCCGACACAAACACCTGGCCCATCTAGGAGTGGCACTGCAGTGTCACGCAGGATGGCCCTTCCAAAAAACACTCCCCAAACAGCACATGACGCAAAGAAAAAAAGAGGCGCAATGAGGCAGCTGTGTGAGTAAGATAAGCGACCCTAGTGGCCGACACAAACACCTGACCCATCTAGGAGTGGCACTGCAGTGTCACGCAGGATGGCCCTTCCAAAAAACACTCCCCAAAAAGCACATGACGCAAAGAAAAAAAGAGGCGCAATGAGGTAGCTGTGTGAGTAAGATAAGCGACCCTAGTGGCCGACACAAACACCTGGCCCATCTAGGAGTGGCACTGCAGTGTCACGCAGGATGGCCCTTCCAAAAAACACTCCCCAAACAGCACATGACGCAAAGAAAAAAAGAGGCGCAATGAGGTAGCTGTGTGAGTAAGATAAGCGACCCTAGTGGCCGACACAAACACCTGGCCCATCTAGGAGTGGCACTGCAGTGTCACGCAGGATGGCCCTTCAAAAAAATACTCCCCAAACAGCACATGACGCAAAGAAAAAAAGAGGCGCAATGAGGTAGCTGTGTGAGTAAGCTAAGCGACCCTAGTGGCCGACACAAACACCTGGCCCATCTAGGAGTGGCACTGCAGTGTCACGCAGGATGGCCCTTACAAAAAACACTCCCCAAACAGCACATGACGCAAAGAAAAAAAGAGGCGCAATGAGGCAGCTGTGTGAGTAAGATAAGCGACCCTAGTGGCCGACACAAACACCTGGCCCATCTAGGAGTGGCACTGCAGTGTCACGCAGGATGGCCCTTCCAAAAAACACTCCCCAAACAGCACATGGCGCAAAGAAAAAAAGAGGCGCAATGAGGTAGCTGTGTGAGTAAGATAAGCGACCCTAGTGGCCGACACAAACACCTGGCCCATCTAGGAGTGGCACTGCAGTGTCACGCAGGATGGCCCTTCCAAAAAACACTCCCCAAACAGCACATGACGCAAAGAAAAAAAGAGGCGCAATGAGGTAGCTGTGTGAGTAAGATAAGCGACCCTAGTGGCCGAAACAAACACCTGGCCCATCTAGGAGTGTTACTGCAGTGTCACGCAGGATGGCCCTTCAAAAAAATACTCCCCAAACAGCACATGGCGCAAAGAAAAAAAGAGGCGCAATGAGGTAGCTGTGTGAGTAAGATAAGCGACCCTAGTGGCCGACACAAACACCTGGCCCATCTAGGAGTGGCACTGCAGTGTCACGCAGGATGGCCCTTCCAAAAAACACTCCCCAAACAGCACATGACGCAAAGAAAAAAAGAGGCGCAATGAGGTAGCTGTGTGAGTAAGATAAGCGACCCTAGTGGCCGAAACAAACACCTGGCCCATCTAGGAGTGGCACTGCAGTGTCACGCAGGATGGCCCTTCAAAAAAATACTCCCCAAACAGCACATGACGCAAAGAAAAATGAAAGAAAAAAGAGGTGCAAGATGGAATTGTCCTTGGGCCCTCCCACCCACCCTTATGTTGTATAAACAGGACATGCACACTTTAACCAACCCACCATTTCAGTGACAGGGTCTGCCTCAGCCGTTCCTTGCCACTCCGTGTGGTAAATGGCATATTGGCAAGTTTACGCTTCTCCTCCGACAATTTTATTTTAGATTTTTGAGTCCTTTTTTTACTGATATTTGGTGTTTTGGATTTTACATGCTCTGTACTATGACATTGGGCATCGGCCTTGGCAGACGACGTTGCTGGCATTTCATCGTCTCGGCCATGACTAGTGGCAGCAGCTTCAGCACGAGGTGGAAGTCGATCTTGATCTTTCCCTATTTTTGGAACCTCAACATTTTTGTTCTCCATATTTTAATAGGCACAACTAAAAGGCACCTCAGGTAAACAATGGAGATGGATGGATACTAGTATACTTATGGATGACGAGCGACTGCCAACACAGAGGTAGCTACAGCCGTGGACTACCGTACTGTGTCTGCTGCTAATATAGACTGGATGATAATGAGATAAAATTAAAATATATATATATATCACACTAGTACTGCAGCCGGACAGGTATATATTATGTAATGACGGACCTGCTGGACACTGTCTGTCAGACTCAGCACTGCAGACTCCTAAAGTAAGCTACTAGTATCAAGAAGATAGAAAAAAAAAAAACCACGGGTAGGTGGTATACAATTATGGATGGACGAGCGACTGCCGACACAGAGGTAGCTACAGCCGTGGACTACCGTACTGTGTCTGCTGCTAATATAGACTGGATGATAATGAGATAAAATTTAAATATATATATATATCACACCAGTACTGCAGCCGGACAGGTATATATTATGTAATGACGGACCTGCTGGACACTGTCTGTCAGCACTGCAGACTCCTAAAGTAAGCTACTCGTATCAAGAAGATAGAAAAAAAAAAAACCACGGGTAGGTGGTATACAATTATGGATGGACGAGCGACTGCCGACACAGAGGTAGCTACAGCCATGGACTACCGTACTGTGTCTGCTGCTAATATAGACTGGATGATAATGAGATAAAATTAAAATATATATATATATATCACACTAGTACTGCAGCCGGACAGGTATATATTATGTAATGACGGACCTGCTGGACACTGTCTGTCAGACTCAGCACTGCAGACTCCTAAAGTAAGCTACTAGTATCAAGAAGATAGAAAAAAAAACCACGGGTAGGTGGTATACAATTATGTATGGACGAGCGACTGCCGACACAGAGGTAGCTACAGCCATGGACTACCGTACTGTGTCTGCTGCTAATATAGACTGGATGATAATGAGATAAAATTAAAATATATATATATATATATCACACTAGTACTGCAGCCGGACAGGTATATATTATGTAATGACGGACCTGCTGGACACTGTCTGTCAGACTCAGCACTGCAGACTCCTAAAGTAAGCTACTAGTATCAAGAAGATAGAAAAAAAAAAACCACGGGTAGGTGGTATACAATTATGGATGGACGAGCGACTGCCGACACAGAGGTAGCTACAGCCGTGGACTACCGTACTGTGTCTGCTGCTAATATAGACTGGATGATAATGAGATAAAATTAAAATATATATATATCACACTAGTACTGCAGCCGGACAGGTATATATTATGTAATGACGGACCTGCTGGACACTGTCTGCAGAATGCGTTTATAAAAACACCACACGACGAGTGTTTAACTTTTTCAGGCAGACAATCACAATATACTGGTGGTCAGCAGACAATCACAATACTGGTGGTCAGTGGTCACTGGTCAGTCACACTGGCAGTGGCACTCTGGCAGCAAAAGTGTGCACTGTACTTAAAATATGTACTCCTGCTATAACTGCTCCCCAGTCTCCCCCACAATTAAGCTGTGTGAGCAGTGAGCACTCAGCACAGTCAGATAATGATATACAGTATTACATATGATGCAGCACACTGGGCTGAGCACAGATATGGTATGTGACTGTGTCACACTGTGTATCGTTTTTTTTCAGGCAGAGAACGGATTAATTAAACTAGTGGTCACTGGTCACACTATCAGCAGCAAGTAGTACTCCTCCTAATAATATGCTCCCCAAAATTTGTGTCTCTCTCTAGTACTCTAGTCTAAACAGAGAGGACGCCAGCCACGTCCTCTCCCTATCAATCTCAATGCACGTGTGAAAATGGCGGCGACGCGCGGCTCCTTATATAGAATCCGAGTCTCGCGATAGAATACGAGCCTCGCGAGAATCCGACAGCGGGATGATGACGTTCGGGCGCGCTCGGGTTAACCGAGCAAGGCGGGAAGATCCGAGTCGCTCGGCCCCGTGTAAAAAAACCTGAAGTTCGGGCGGGTTCGGATTCCGAGGAACCGAACCCGCTCATCTCTAATTATCATACTTATGTTCAGCAGAGGAATCTTGAAGTGACAATGGAGTCAGAAACCAGGTTTAACATCCATATCCAAAATCACCTGAAAGGGTTTATTATAGTAAGTGAAGTCTCCAGTATCTCTACTCCTGCAATTTATTGTGGGTTCCAATGTATAGATAGACAGGGATGCTGACAGTTCTGGCCCTGGTACAAGGGAGGGGGCATGGCCAAATGGAGGAAGCATCTCCAGACCCCCTCCATTAAAAACCATAATAATAAGGGGGTGCCAGTGTCAAAGTATCAACAGGTAGCAGGTCGACTGTTTATAAGGTTGACAGGTATAAAATGTTGACAGGTTCAAAAGGTTGACATGGCAATGGTCGACACACGTGGTTGACATAAGTTTGTTTGAATTTTTTCAACTTTTGCTTCATTTACCATCCACATGGACTATAATTGGAATAGTAACCTGTGGTGAGCACAGTGGTAGCGAAGCAAGCCATCTTACCCAAAGCATGGCGAGCGTGGTGATCGAGGCAAGCGAGGGTCTATATTTGCGGAAATAGTGGTCACAGACAGTGAAAAGTCTTGACCAAAAAAATATGAAAAACATGCCAATATTTTTGTGTCGACCAGTTACATGTTGAACTTTTGACCCTGTCATCCTTTTGTACCTGTCGACCATAGACACAGTCATCCTTTTCACTGTCAACCTTTTGACCCTGTCAAAAGGTTGAAAGGTGATCATAGAGGGTCAACCTATTGACTGTCTAATTTGTGTAGATCTATTATACTACACCCATTTATTGTTATCCTATAACATATATGGAAATACTTAATAGTGAGTGAAATCGCCAATATCTACTTATTACTGTGATACTGTACATCTGGCAAGCTATTACATTTTTGAAGAAATACATGATCTTGAGTGAAATCTCCAGTATCTCCAAATTACTGTGACACAACTAGTTACTCTAGTAATTCCCCATATAACAAAAATCTCATCGTATATTGCCAAATGACCTTCTGTACATCATCTACCTACCATTCAGTAATACCATTAGCAGACACGTAAATAGAGAGTTTCATCCCCAGTGCCCCGAACCAATGTCATTTTTTTACTCTAACATGAATTTATTCATATTTCATTGAAACACTAATAAAAACAAGAATTCTAAAGGATCCATTATTTAATCACTGTGTGGGGTACACACGGAAAGATCATGCTTAAAATCTAAGCAATCTAGTCAGATTGCTTAGATATTAAGCAGTGATCGCTCCGTGAGTACCCCCCTTAAGACTTATCAGTTTACTAGAAACGGTCTGCAGGTCTGCTGATTGTTACCCATATACTAGCAATCTACAGTCCCAATTGATCTGTGAAATTAAACATGTTGAAAAACCTGATTTAACAATCCCAGTCGATTTGTGGGTGAAATGTGCAATCTGTGAACTCCTTACATTGCAGATTTATTGACACAACCATCTGCAAAACATCAGATTGTCCCAAATGTTTGCTGATGTATGGGCCCCTTAACTCTTCCTGGAGTTTGACACAGTCATGCAACATTGTATTGCATGGACTTATGGTGTAAACAATCTAGGTGACATGCTGCATGAGCGATATTGCCTAGTGTTTTCCCTGCCCTACCAGGCAGCCAATGTAATGTCTACATGCTGAACCAAAGCCGTTGCTTTCATTAGGCAGCTTTAGGCAGCTGCCTATGGGCGGGGGATCTGAAGGGGCAGCCCTATGAGGCTGCCTCGGAGAAAACAGTGGATTAGGGAGGGACACTACAGGGTGAAGGTACTGGACCCGCAGCCAGGGGATAGAATGTTGTCATAACAAGGGTGGGACAGCATGGGGGGTGTAGGGGGCACAGCTTGGTGTGCATACCAATCGCCCACCACTCCCGTGATGCAGCATTTACAATCCACTGTCAGACAACCCAGGTCTCCATCCAGCCAAGCTCCTGTGGTTGGTCCTTTCTTGAAGACCATCCACCAATAAGAAGAATCTTTTTTAACAGACCCACCCCTTCAACCACTGCAGGACAAGGTGTGGAAGCGGGGACACACTACCGGAGGTCTAGCCAAGGTCACCATTGGAGATCAGCGGAGATGCACTTCTCCCTCACAGCTTGAACAGTGATTGCACAGTACACACCTCTCCTCCTCCAGTCCCAACAGTCAGTGCATGCTCTGCTCTCTGCTTCCTCTCCCCCTGAGTCTTCTGCTGTCCCTGGGGACCGGCGCATGGTAGTCACAGAAATTCACCTCACGCGCTGGCTCCATTGAGCAATTTTGTCACTGATATTCCACTGCCACCAATGGATGTTGCATAAATAGCATGGCCAGCACTACACCCCACTGCCACCAATGGATGTTGCATAAATAGCATGGCCAGCACTACACCCCACTGCCACAAATGGATGGTGCATAAATAGCATGGCCAGCATTACACCCCACTGTCACCAATGTAATAAGGGACACAATGCATATTTTACTAACAACAAATAAATATAGTATTACAAACAATAAAGCACACCTCATAAAATGTATAATAAATAACAATAATATGCAGAAGTAGATGGTTCTTTCAGTGGGGTGCCACAAATGTAGCAGAGCACTCGCTGCAGGCTGAGGGTAAAGTTGATGTGTGATCACCCCCCACACCACACTGTTTATATTTCTGCATCCCAGTTCTTTGTTCCCCAGTCCCCTTCATGTCTCTAGCTTGTCCTCAATAGTTTAGATTGTAAGCTCTTCTGGTTAGTCTCATTCTCTTGCTGAGGGTATAGCAGGGTAAAGCAAGTGTGTGATTATAACCCCCGAACCCCCCCATATCACTGTTTACATTCAGGATCTTCCTTTCTATAACTCTAGGTCTGCCAGTCCCCTTGCTTGGTCTCATCATGCTAGATGGCAAGCTCCTCTGTTTACACGTTACTTTTCAGTTCACTGAAGGGAAGAGGAGGTTGGGGGTGGTGCGTGCATAATGTGTAAGGCGCACTACTTTGTGGTATAATGTGTATAAGGGACACTAGTGTGTGAGGGGATCCCATACGTTTTGCCTATGGTGCCAAATTACCTTGCACAGGCTCTGCACTGAACAATAGCACAAGCGATACCATTTGGTGACGTCACGCCACAGCCGGCCCGTACATACAGCTTAGGATGATAAGTCCAAATTGAGCTGTATGCACAGGTGACACAGGGGTACAATAATGATGCACGTGACCGCGCATTGGGGGTCATTCCGAGTTGATCGTAGCTGTGCTAAATTTAGCACAGCTACGATCTTCTTCCTTGACATGTGGGGGGACACCCAGTACAGGGCTAGCCCGCCCCGCATGTCAGTCCGGCCCCCCCTCGCAGAAGTGCAATGGCATCGCACAGCTGCAATGCCTTTGCACTTCAAGAGTAGCTCCCGACCAGCGCAGCTTTAGCGTGCTTGCCGGGAGCTACTCATCGCTCCACGCCCCACAGCGGCTGTGTGTGATGCCACGCAGCCGCTGCAGCCCGCCCCCCGTTCGGTCTGGCCATGCCTGCATTGGCTGGCACAAACCCACGAAAAGGCGGCCGCCGTTCCGCCCCCTCCCGCACAGCGGACGCCTCTGCCTGTCAATCAGGCAGAGGCGATCGCATCCCTGCTACGGCCATTGGCCGTCTGGCATGCGCCGGCGCACTATGGTGCTGGCGCATGTGTAGCAGGGTCCCGTTCGATCTGCTGCGTTAAAACGCAGTGAGCGAACGGGTCAGAATGACCACCATAGTTCATCGTTTGCAGCATACACACTTGACAATATTGTCAACAATATCGTTCAGGAGGGTAAAAATTTGCAATTTTGTTTACAATATTGTCTAGTGTGCCTCCACCTTCATTTAGACATCCAACTCTGTTATACAGTATCTAATAAAAAAAGAAGGTACATACAAAAACAGACACACAGCTAATATTTTATTGCCACCATTTATATGTATGGGCCTAATTCAGATCTGATCGCAGCAGCAAATTTGTTAGCTAATGGGCAAAACCAGGGGGGGGGGGGTGCTGATATAACTAAAATAAAACAGCCGGTATTTACCCTGCACAGAAACAAAATACCCCACCCAAATCTCACTCTCTCTGCACATGTTATATCTGCCCCACCTGCAGTACACATGGGGCCTAATTCAGATCTGATCGCTATGCAGCTATTTTTGCTGTCCTGCGATCAGATAGTCGCCACCTACAGGGGGAGTGTATATTTGCTGTGCAAGTGTGCGCTTAGAAGTGTCTAGCTTGTGCGGGTGACCCAAATGTCACTGTGTGTTTGCACCAGCACTCAAGAATTTACAATTCATGCATTCCCATTCTGCCTCTGTTCAACAAATACAAGCAGTGGATATCCTGAGAATTCCTCCTACACTTAGGCTTCATAACACTTATGGAAAAAAATATATGATCCAGTATTTAAGCAATTGTCAGTAAACTACTGCATCTGTGTCATCATCTACTCTGTTAAACCCATTTGGATTTGTTTAATGTTATAACAGATGCTAAAGTAGGAAAGATCATGGTCTATTTGCAAAGCATAGTGATGAGAGAAAATCATCTGTAAATCGCACCAACTGTACAGCATAAATATTTGTACAACCAATAACATACCAATAGAAAATTAGCACAAAATATTTTTAGACAACCTTAGGGTAATTTTAAACAGATTAATATGTGGATCATTTTAAAATTTTCCATAGTTTATTTATAACATTATGTTAATATAACATCAGGAAAAATTACTCTACAAAATACAAACCAAGAAATAGGAACAAGTAGTGTATATGCTACTAAGAATATTATAAGAACAATTGGAAATGTGCAGTGCCTCGTACAGAATGCAAACCTCTAAGGGAAGCCAATCAGTGCCCATTACTCCTGTAATGAAGTACTGCATAGAGGATTCATGTTGTACTGTGTAAATGTATCCACTCCATTCCTTGTATAGCCTTTAAATTATTCAGTCCTATATAGTGAAATCATTGCACATGGGTGCAAAACCGGCATTTAGCAAAATATGCCCTGGTCTGCAAATTACTCACAGCAGAAGATAGTGTTGTAATTCTTAAGTATAACGACAAAAATGAAAAGAACACTACTCGGCGCTATTTAAAGGAGTTTATATATTCAATTGACGATAAAAAATTGATATAGTAAAAAGCATATACAGTATATGAAATATAACACTAAACAGCTAGTTCCTAAATGTTCCTAGAGATTCTCCTTTTTACCTAGAGTCCTAAACCTACAGTTTCTCAAACTATCTCTGAGAGTAGAAACAACCTAACTTTAGGCCCCCTTGATTGTCATCATGAAATTCCATAAAATGTACGCGATATGACTTATACATTTTGTCATTATGTTCATATGATTTTCTCTAAATCTTGCTTTTAATGTCCTGACAATACAGCCTACATACTGCAGCCACACGGGCACTGTAGCCCATAGATACAGTCAGCAGCTGATTGGCCATAGAGAGATCAGGGAAGACCCCCGGTGGGCCGATGTGCAGGTGGGGCCTGTTTTGTTTGTTGACATGTTAGAGATAGTGCTGCTGCCATGGTTACACAGTATACCTTTGGTGCTGTCCATGTGAGGCCAATTCTCCAAGTTTTTCAAGGGCCACTTTCAGTTCCCCGACTTTGAAAGAAAGTGCAATGGCATATGTTAGCGCAACATAAATGTAAAAAAAAAAATATTTAGATGTTACAGCCAAGAATTATAAAACCTCTTGGTGCCACTGGGCCTTTCAAACAGCAGTGAACATTTGAAACAAATTGTAATACTAAAAGCTAAATCATACATGTTTTTCCCTGTGGGGGCCAATTTGTTTTATTGTTTCCTGTGGGGGCCAATGTGTGTGTTTTTTTTTACGGTAAGGTCCAAAGTGTTTTATTTTTTCTTGTGCAATGTTTTTCATCTGCACTTACATCTGAGTTGCACTGCACAGGTGTGCACCGTGGTGGTGTTCTTAAAGAGTTGTAGTACAGAGTCAGACACATGCACCATGAAGTGTATTAGAAATGTGTTTAAGCATTCCTATGTGATTACAGCAGGTTCGCTAATCAGACGCAGAAATAACTTAGTATGGGCATGTTGCTGAAAGTGGTTAAGTATCGAGACATTGAATTGCTCACATTGGAGGCCACACTTGGATCGATGATCTGCACCTAGCATAGGGCTAGAGAAAATTACAATGCAGCGGCCGATGTGGGAGTCTAAAGATGTACAAAGTATGATTGCAGTATCTGTAGGCACTGAAAGTGAGCATGTCTGTCCTTGCATATTTGGATGCACGAATGTAGCGTCATAAGCATAAATTCACAGATGCAACTGCAGCAAAAGATGCAAGAAAGGCAGCAACTGCACCAAACTCAGAATCAGACCCTACGAAAAAGAATCCCGACCCCGTCACCACTAGGGCTGCTTCCTTAAATTTTCCAGGCTGGTTTTCCATCCCAATCCACCCCTGGATACAGTATATCGTATTGCAGTTGATAAATTGTTTTACATTGAAAATTTAGCCATCTACAAAAAAACTCACAAATATACCTTCTCACCTCCTCACCCTGAGCATTTGTTTCGGATGAGGAGGAGCAATAGTGATCATAATTTAACACAGCAAGCTATGACTGACATCGTCAATACATTTGTGGATAGAGGCTATCCACGGAAGCAGCTGGAAAAGACTTGGGATAAGGTTCTAGCTATCTCAAGAGAAGACATCATAAAACCAACTAGAGATCCCTCTACCAGCTCAGCTATGTTACCATGGGTAAATAGATTTAACTAGAGATGTGCGGCGGGCACTTTACATGTTTTGTGTTTTGGTTGTAAAACCTCGCTCGTGTTTTGGTTTTAGATTGGTTTTGCGAAGACCACCCTTTCATGTTTTGGTTTTGGATCTGGATGATTTTTGAAAAAAGCTTAAAAACAGCTAAAATCACAGAATTTGGGGGTAATTTTGCTCCTACGTTGTTATTATTAACCTCAATAACATTAATTTCCACTAATTTCCAGTCTATTCTGAACACTTCAACCTTCACAATATTGTTTTCAGGCAAAAAGGTTGCACCGAGGTGGCTGTATGACTAAGCTAAGCGACACAAATGTGCAGCACAAACACTTGGCCCATCTACAAGTGGCACTGCAGTGGCAGACAGGATGACAGATTTAAAAAATAGGCCCCAAATTGCACATCATGTAAAGAAGAAAAATAGGTGTAATGAGGTAGCTGTGTGACTAAGCTAAGTGACACAAGTGTGCGGCACAAACACCTGGCCCATCTAGTAGTGGCACTGCAGTTGCAGACAGGATGGCACTTTAAAAAAACTAGGCCCCAAACAGCACATCATGCAAAGAAGAAAAAGAGGTGCAAGATGGAATTGTCCTTGGACCCTCCCACCCACCTTTATGTTGTTTAAACAGGACATGCACACTTTAACAAACCAATCATTTCAGCGACAGCGTCTGCCACACGACTGTGGCTGAAATGACTGGTTTGTTTGGGCCCCCACCAAAAAAGAAGCAATCAATCTCTCCTTGCACAAACTGGCTCTACAGAGGCAAGATGTCCACCTCATCCTCCGATTACTCACCCCTTTCAGTGTGTATATCCTCCTCCTCACAGAGTATTAATTCATCCCCACTGGAATCCACCATCTCAGGTCCCTGTGTACTTTCTGGGGGAAATTGCTGGTATAGGTCTTCCAGGAGGAATTTATAATTCATTTTGATGAACATCATCTTCTCCACATTTTATGGAAGTAACCTCCTATGCCGATTGCTGACAAGGTTACCGGCTGCACTAAACACTCTTTCAGAGTACACACTGGAGGGGGGGCAACTTAGGTAAAATAAAGCCAGTTTGTGCATGGGCATTCAAATTGCCTCTTTTTCCTGGCATTATATGTATGGACTGTCTGACATGCCTACTTGGATGCTGTCACTCATATAATCCTCCACCATTCTTTCAATGGTGACACCTATGACACCATATGTGACAGATATGTAGTGACAGTACACATGTCAGTAATCATTTGCAGGTCCTTCAGTCCAGACCAGTTGTCAGCACTTGCTCCTGACTGCCCTGCATCACCGCCAGCAGGTGGGTTAGGGAATCTTACCCTTTTCCTCGCAGCCCCAGTTGCGGGAGAAAGTGAAGGAGGAGCTGTTGACGGGTCATGTTCCACTTGAGTTGACAATTTTATCACCAGCTGGTCTTTGAACCTCTGCAGACTTGTGTGTATGCCGGAAAGAGAGATAGAATGTAGGCTTTAAACCTAGGATCGAGCAAGGTGGCCAAATGTAGTTCTCTGATTTCAACAGATTGACCACCCTTGAATCCTGGCAAGTCGAATGAAGCGCTCCATCCACAAGTCCCACATACTTTGCGGAATTGCTCCGTATTAGCTCCTCCTTCATTTTCTCCAGCTGCTTCTGCAAAAGCCTGATGAGGGGAATGACCTGACTCAAGCTGGCAGTGTCTGAACTGATTTCACGTGTGGCAAGTTCAAAGGGTTGGAGAACTTTGCACAAGACAGAAATCATTCTCCACTGCGCTTGAGTCAGGTGCAATCCCCCTCATTTGCCTATATCGTAGGTGGATATATAGGCTTGAATGGCCTTTTGCTGCTCCTCCATCCTCTGAAGTATATAGAGTGTTGAATTCCACCTCGTTACCACCTCTTGCTTCAGTTGATGGCAGGGCAGGTTCAGATGTGTTTGATGGCACTCCAGTCTTCGGCACGCAGTGGCTGAATTCCATAAGTGGACCGCAATTTTTGAGGCCACCGACAGCATGTCCTGCACGCCCCTGTCATTTTTTTAAAAATTCTGCACCACCAAATTATTTGCATGTGCAAAACATGGGATGTGCTGGAATTTGCCCAGAGTAATGCACGCACAATATTGGTGGCGTTGTCTGATATCACAAATCCCCAGGAGAGTCTAATTAGGGTAAGCCATTGTACAATGATGTCCCTCAGTTTCCATAAGAGGTTGTCAGTGGTGTAACTTTCACAGAAAGTAGTGATACATAGCGTAACCTGCCTAGGAATGAGTTGGCATTTGCGAGATGCTGCTACTGTTGTCACTGCTGTTGTTGCTGGGGTAGGCTGTCATAGTCATATAGTCCTTAGTCTGCACTGTTCTAATTGTCCACATGTCCGTGGTTAAGTGCACAGTGGGTACAACTGCATTTTTTAGGATACTGAGGACACTTTTTCTGATGTCTCAGGACTGGCCCCCCATGTACCCCTGGGGGTCAGTCCAACCCTGAACAGGGGTAAGTCCTTACTACAACTAGAAAGCAAATGGATCTTTCAGTTGGACACACTGTCCCCAAGGGGCCTGAATGATTCATTGGGCTTGCAGTGCTTTTTGTGAATTCCCCAAAAGGTAGTCAATGGTAATAATTATTCATTTTATTATATATTATATATTATATAGGCACAGATGAGCTCAGACTGTGGCTGATAGCAATAAGGATCCCTATAGTGGATATTACAGCATACAAATAGTTAACTAAATTAAGTGTTTTCGCTATTACCAAGATTTAACTAAATAGAGAATTAATATGGGTTCATTATTAGATTTAGTAATCCAGCTCTGTAAGTGGTTACTATTTGTAACTCTTTGTTTTTAAATTGTTCACTTTTGTATATATTTTTAATCTGCTGCACTTGTTTTCAGAGTACGATCTGTAACCATAGTGATGGAGCACTGTAATCCATGATTGGCCAGGCTGGACGGGCACTCCCAGAAGACGTCACTGATGAGACTGAGCAGCGTTCGGATGCCAGTGCCCCAGGGGGGCAGCGTCCAGGTGGCTTCAATCAAGTAATTACCTGTATGTTGGGGAATTTAAATGTTATGTTTGCTGCCACTTGTATACTTGCTGTCCTGACGACGCCCGAAATGTTGATTAATAAAAAGCACGTTTGCAATACTGGAAATCTCTGAGTGCCGCCATCCTGCCTGCATACATTGGGATCGCCATCCACTGGAGGGCACCGGAGCAAGTTAATCTTTTTATCATCTCAAGTGCTGGATAATTGCTTTTACTATATAAAAAATATATACATGGGTACAAGAGGAAGAAGGTGTCAGTGGACTGCTT
The DNA here is from genome assembly GCF_028390025.1 of Pseudophryne corroboree. Taxonomy (NCBI): domain Eukaryota; kingdom Metazoa; phylum Chordata; class Amphibia; order Anura; family Myobatrachidae; genus Pseudophryne; species Pseudophryne corroboree. The sequence goes on along the minus strand of NC_086444.1, from coordinate 220,918,838 downwards.
ATGCTCTTACCCAAAGTTTCACAACTTGACACTGACTTCTGATGAATGAGCTGCAGGTAGTGTATAAGGGAGGATGATCCTAGGTGGCTAACATCCTTACACCTACTTATTACAGATTGACAGCGGCAACACACGGCTTGACACCTATTGTTCAGATTTGTGGAGAAATAATGCCACACCGAAGAAGTGGCTTTTTTGGTATTTTGCCCAGGCATCACAATGGGCTTATTCATCCCATGGACAACAACTCTCTCACCGGTGCCTGATTTAAACAAACCACATCAACATCAAACTCCTCATCGTCAACTTCCTCCTCAGCGCCAGCAACACCCATATCCTCATCCTGGTGTACTTCAACAGTGACATCTTCAATTTGAATATCAGAAACTGGACTGTGGGTGCTACTTCCACCACTTGCAGAGGGCGTGCAAATGGTGGATGGAGCCACCTCTTCCCATCCAGTGTTGGGAAGGTCAGGCATCGCAACCGCCGACACACTTGGACTCTCCTTGGGGATTTGTGATACCATCTTAGAATGACATTTCTTTGCTGTGCTTTTTCCATCTTAACTCTTATCATTTTTCTAGTGGGAGGATGAGGGCTTCCATCGTCATGTGAAGCTGAACCACTAGTCATGAGCATAGGCCATGGCCTTAGCCGTTCATTGCCACTCTGTGTCGTAAATGGCATATTGACAAGTTTACGTTTCTCCTCAGACCATTTACATTTATTTTTTTGGGTCTTTTTTGTGAACATTGGCTTTTTGGATTTTACATGCCCTCTATTATCACATTGGGTATCAGCCTTGGTAGACGACGTTGATGGCATTTCATTATCTATGTCATGACTAGTGGCAGCAGCTTCAGCACTAGGAGGAAGTGGTTCTTGATCTTTCTCTATTTTATCCTCCAAATTTTTGTTCTCCATTATTTTTCTGGAGTTATATAACAACATGCAGTACAGGAGAGCGTACCTCTACACCACCCAGCCACCCCTGTGAAAATGATTTGGATTAAATATTTATAACCCATTTATTTGTAGTAAATAATATACAGCACAGGACAGCACCACTGAACCTATATGGCAGCACCACTGGACTGGACTTATATGGAACTATATGGATTTATATGGAATTATACAGCAGGATCAATGTAATTATACGGCAGGCTCAATGGAATTATATGGCAGGATTACTGGAATTATACGGCAAGATCACTGCAATTATACGGCAGGATCACTGGAATTATACGGCAGGATCACTGGATTTATATGCCAGTACCACTGGAATTATACGGCAGGATTACTGGAATTATACGGCAGGATCACTGGACCTATATGGCAGGATTACTGCAATTATACGGCAGGATCACTGGAATTATACGGCAGGATCACTGGACTTATACACTAGTACCACTGGAATTATTCGGCAGGATCACTGGAATTACACAGCAGGATAACTGGATTTATATGGCAGGATCACTGCAATTATACGGCAGGATTACTGGATTTATACGCCAGTACCACTGGACATATACGGCAATATCAATGGACATATATTGCAGTATCAATGGACATATATGGCAGTATTACTGGACTGGACTTATACGCCAGTACCACTGTAATTATATGTCAGGATCACTGGATTTATACGCCAGTACCATTGGAATCATACGGCATGATCACTGGAATTATACGGCAGGATCACTGGATTTATACGGCAGTATCGGTGGACATATATGACAGTATCAATGAACATAAACGGCAGTATCACCGGACATATACTGCAGTACCACTGGACATATACGGCAGCACAGCGACACCACCACTGGACTGATGCAGGACATCACAGCACCACTGTAATAGATTGGACTTGTACAGCAGCACTGGACATATGGCAGCAGAGGACACCACCACTGTGACTGGACAGATGCAGCACAAGACACGGACACTGAGGACGCTTAGGACGCTGAGGACGGAGACATGTCCTCTCTCTACACTCTCCGATGCCGGAGTGAAAATGGCAGTGACACGCGGCTCCTCATATGGAATCCAAACCCCGCGAGAATCCTACAACAGGATGATGACATTTTGCCTCGTTCTGGTTTCCAAGTCAGGCGGGAAAACCCGAGCATGACTCAGATCCGGGCTCGGGTGGTGAAGTTCGGTAGGGTTCAGTTCTCTGAGAACCAAACCCGCTCATCTATAGATTTAACACAAGAAGTCAAATTACCAGACAATTGGCTAAGAAATACTGTCCTATAGTGAATACTGATAAACAACTACCATCCTTTTTTGGTACCAGACTGCTGCCCTGTTACACTAGGGGTCGCAATCTGGGTGACCAGTTAGTAAAAAGGGATATTACAAATCTTAAGTAACAATCACTACAATCGCATTTTCTCACACAGCGTGTAGGTTGCCATCAATGTTTGGGGTGTACCACCTGTAGATCCTATATACCAGGTGATACTTTCTCACACCCACATTCAGGGAATAAATATTCAATTAAACATGCATTGACATGCACAACGAAATTTGATATTTACATCCTGTCTTGCCCATGTGGCCTATATTACGTGGGCAAGACAGAAAGACAGTTCAGAGAGAGGATGGTGGGCCAAAGATCCGCCAAAAGAGCAGCCCTTGTGACTGGCAGTAGCAAACAGCCGGTAGCATGACATTGGGCATTAGCTAAACATAGCATTGCTAGCATACATACTAAGTTGATTGATCATGTCTCATACAATATTATGAGAGGTAACAAGGGCAGTGTTGGACTGGGACATGAAGGGCCCACTGGGAGAATGCTGCCATTGGGGCCCATGTTTAGGGTTGTCGCTAGTTTTCAGAGGGTCATGGCCATCCACCACAGAGGCTTGGCTAATCATTAGAAAGAGCATGGTATGGCCCCTTGATAAATATATATAGCAAATACTGATAGTGCATGCATGATAATGTATCGGATTGCTAACAGCAATGCACTGTACAGAATACACCACAGTCCTGTGCAGTATAAGATAGCATATGTATAATGTATAATTCAAGTGCACAATCTGGAACCTGATTTTTTTTCAGGCAGTGAGCCCACTGGGGGTTTCCATGTACCCCTGGGGGCCAGTCCAACCCTGAACAGGGGTAAGTCCTTACTACAACTAGAGAGCAAATGGATCTTTCAGTTGGGCACACTGTCCCCAAGGGGCCTGAACAATTCATTGAGCTTGCAGTGCTTTTTGTGAATTCCCCAAAAGGCAGTCAATGGTAATAATTATTCATTTTATTATATATTATATAGGTAGAGATGAGCTCAGACTGTGGCTGATAGCAATAAGGATCCCTATAGTGGATATTACAGCATACAAATAGTTAACTAAATTAAGTGTTTTCGCTATTACCAAGATCTAACTAAATAGAGAATTAATATGGGCTCATTATTAGATTTAGTAATCCAGCGCTGTAAGTGGTTACTATTTGTAACTCTTTGTTTTTAACTTTGTTCACTTTTGTATATATTTTTAATCTGCTGCACTTGTTTTCAGAGTACGATCTGTAACCATGGTGATGGAGCACTGTAATCCATGATTGGCCAGGCTGGACGGGCACTCCCAGATGACGTCACTGATGAGACTGAGCAGCGTTCCCACTGCACGGTCGTTCGGATGCCGGTGCCCCAGAAGGGGGATGGGGGTGGCAGCGTCCAGGTGGCTTCAATCAAGTAATTATGAACCTGTATGTTGGGGAATTTAAATGTTATGTTTGCTGCCACTTGTATACTTGCTGTCCTGACGATGGGCATGCGCCTGTAATGTTGATAAATAAAAAGCACGTTTGCTATACTGGAAGTCTCTGAGTGCCGCCATCCTGCCTGCATACATTGGGATCGCCATCCACTGGAGGGCACCGGAGCAAGTTAATCTTTTTATTATCTCTAGTGCTGGATATTTGCTTTTACTATATAAAAAATATATACATGTATATGAAATATATTAACACTAAACAGCTAGTTCCTAAATGTTGAATTGGTGACTTAAATTAACCAGAAAAAAACCAACTAATCTGTAGCAAGTGCTTAATATATTAATAAAAAATGAGTTTATAGATCAATGGTATGGAAGATAAGCCATGACACATACAATGACTTAATTTAATAACTAAATATACATATACAGTATATACTGTATACTTAATTTAATAACTATATATATATATATAACTGTAACTGTATACTTAATTTGATAACTAACTCTATATATATATATATATATATATAAAGTTTAAGGGACTGGCACTTATCTGCTACCTGCTACTTTAGTAATTGTGGTATACCAGTCCGGCAGAAATATGTTTCTTAGCAATGTTGTCAGGAGCGGTGGACATTTATATATATATATATATATATATATATAGAAAGTTTAAGGGACTGGCACTTATCTGCTACCTGCTACTTTAGTAATTGTGGTATACCAGTCCAGCAGAAATATGTTTCTTAGCAATGTTGTCAGGAGCGGCGGACATTTTGTCCTGGTCTGAGATCTGCCTTCCAGTACCTTCTGCTGTTCCCATAAGAAAGCAGCAACAGAGAGAAGCAATTATTGTGTCTGGCTGCAGGTGGCACAGACCGTGCTGGCTTGTTAACAGACTGTTCTCTGGTCTTTTGGAATAATAAAATGTGTGAGAGGCATTGGTGAATACATGCCTGCGAGGCTGCTTCACCAATGATTTGACTACAAGCTGTTATATTTAACAGAATTTGGTACGGGTGTTACCAACATTATATACGACCATTGTTATTTTATCTTAAACTACCACACTATTAGGCGCTTGTTCCCTCCCCCCACTGTCTCTGCAGATTACCCAAAACAACCACCTACAGATGTAGCCAACTTTATCTTGACTGTTTCTCCGCCGAGACGGGCGTTTAGCCACGCTAAGGCGATAGCTGAGTTTAATCACAGGCAGGCGCGTTGAGACGATCTAGATACTCATCATGCATTACACATCTCCACCACTGTGTGGCTAATGCTCCACTAATCCAGTACTTTCGATCGTACAGTATAGCGGCGGATTGATCTACAGCTCTGGCAATACTGTAGGCGTAACGGGAGGCGGTGGAAAAAGTATGGAGTACAGTACTGTATGTGTATGGAGACGCAACTACAGTAATTGTGTAAAAGGAAGAATGTACAGTACAATGTATAAACACCGTGCTTTTAAAATATATGAGCGTCTGAGTTCGCTAATGCATAATGGGAATGGAGGACTAGCAGAAGGCGGAGGAAAACACCGTGCTTTACAAATGCGAGCGTCCGAGTCCTCTAAGGCATAAACCAACAGCAATGGGGCGGGGGGCGGGCGCTGTTTGCAGTACTTTCACACATGAAATTGGAAATCTCTCATGAGGCGTCGTGGGCTAGGGGTGAAGGCTCCCACCTCCCTCACTGGGGGTCCAGGGTTCGAGACATGATGTGCTTTCTTTCTTTTTTTTTTTTTTTTCTGTAATAATGCACTGTATTATTTTATTTACATTGTAAGACAGTCAATGGAAGGATGCACACAGGTTTCACATAAATCAAAGTACATCTGCAGGAGCGATTCTTTACGCTAAATGCAACCTACAGTACGGTACTGTAAGTGAGCAAAATAGTACTACAGTGGGCGTTTGTGTATTGCACATGACCTGCATTCCCTCCCTGTCTACTGCATGATCTGTGCAGGCTCCCATGGGGGAAGGGCAACAGGCTAGCAGGAGGCGGAGGAAAACACCGTGCTTTACAAATGCGAGCGTCCGAGTCCTCTAAGGCATAAACCAACAGCAATGGGGCGAGGGCCGGGCGCTGTTTGCAGTACTTTCACACATGAAATTAGAAATCTCTCATGAGGCGTCATGGGCTAGGGGTGAAGGCTCCCACCTCCCTCACTGGGGGTCCAGGGTTCGAGACATGATGTGCTTTCTTTCTTTTTTTTTTTTTTTCTGTAATAATGCACTGTATTATTTTATTTACATTGTAAGACAGTCAATGGAAGGATGCACACAGGTTTCACATAAATCAAAGTACATCTGCAGGAGCGATTCTTTACGCTAAATGCACCCAAACAGCGTGAATGAAATGAGTGTATTCTGGCGCTACCAACTAAGCAAAACAGTACTGTAGATCTTCAGCGTTTGTGCATTGCACAGGACCTGAATTTCCTCCCTGTGCAGGCCCCCAGGGGGGAAGGGCGATGGGGGTAGGGGGGAGACGATGGAAAATACTGTGCCTTTGAAATGCAATTACATGAGCGTCCGAGTACACTACGGCATACTGTAAACCAACACCAATGGGAAGGAAGTGCCAACCTTATTTTTAATGTGTTCCCGTGACATTCACTTTAACATTTTTTTTTTTCTCTCCAATACAGTACATCCAATGGAAGGATGCACACAGGTTTCACATAAATCAAAGTACATCTGCAGGAGCGATTCTTTACGCTAAATGCAACCTACAGTACGGTACTGTAAGTGAGCAAAATAGTACTACAGTGGGCGTTTGTGTATTGCACATGACCTGCATTCCCTCCCTGTCTACTGCATGATCTGTGCAGGCTCCCATGGGGGAAGGGCAACAGGCTAGCAGGAGGCGGAGGAAAACACCGTGCTTTACAAATGCGAGCGTCCGAGTCCTCTAAGGCATAAACCAACAGCAATGGGGCGAGGGCCGGGCGCTGTTTGCAGTACTTTCACACATGAAATTAGAAATCTCTCATGAGGCATCGTGGGCTAGGGGTGAAGGCTCCCACCTCCCTCACTGGGGGTCCAGGGTTCGAGACATGATGTGCTTTCTTTCTTTTTTTTTTTTTTTTCTGTAATAATGCACTGTATTATTTTATTTACATTGTAAGACAGTCAATGGAAGGATGCACACAGGTTTCACATAAATCAAAGTACATCTGCAGGAGCGATTCTTTACGCTAAATGCACCCAAACAGCGTGAATGAAATGAGTGTATTCTGACGCTACCAACTAAGCAAAACAGTACTGTAGATCTTCAGCGTTTGTGCATTGCACAGGACCTGAATTTCCTCCCTGTGCAGGCCCCCAGGGGGGAAGGGCGATGGGGGTAGGGGGGAGACGATGGAAAATACTGTGCCTTTGAAATGCAATTACAGTACATGAGCGTCCGAGTACACTACGGCATACTGTAAACCAACACCAATGGGAAGGAAGTGCCAACCTTATTTTTAATGTGTTCCCGTGACATTCACTTTAACATTTTTTTTTTTCTCTCCAATACAGTACATCCAATGGAAGGATGCACACAGGTTTCACATAAATCAAAGTACATCTGCAGGAGCGATTCTTTACGCTAAATGCACCCAAACAGCGTGAATGAAATGAGTGTATTCTGGCGCTACCAACTAAGCAAAACAGTACTGTAGATCTTCAGCGTTTGTGCATTGCACAGGACCTGAATTTCCTCCCTGTGCAGGCCCCCAGGGGGGAAGGGCGATGGGGGTAGGGGGGAGACGATGGAAAATACTGTGCCTTTGAAATGCAATTACATGAGCGTCCGAGTACACTACGGCATACTGTAAACCAACACCAATGGGAAGGAAGTGCCAACCTTATTTTTAATGTGTTCCCGTGACATTCACTTTAACATTTTTTTTTTTCTCTCCAATACAGTACATCCAATGGAAGGATGCACACAGGTTTCACATAAATCAAAGTACATCTGCAGGAGCGATTCTTTACGCTAAATGCAACCTACAGTACGGTACTGTAAGTGAGCAAAATAGTACTACAGTGGGCGTTTGTGTATTGCACATGACCTGCATTCCCTCCCTGTCTACTGCATGATCTGTGCAGGCTCCCATGGGGGAAGGGCAACAGGCTAGCAGGAGGCGGAGGAAAACACCGTGCTTTACAAATGCGAGAGTCCGAGTCCTCTAAGGCATAAACCAACAGCAATGGGGCGAGGGCCGGGCGCTGTTTGCAGTACTTTCACACATGAAATTAGAAATCTCTCATGAGGCGTCGTGGGTTAGGGGTGAAGGCTCCCACCTCCCTCACTGGGGGTCCAGGGTTCGAGACATGATGTGCTTTCTTTCTTTTTTTTTTTTTTTTCTGTAATAATGCACTGTATTATTTTATTTACATTGTAAGACAGTCAATGGAAGGATGCACACAGGTTTCACATAAATCAAAGTACATCTGCAGGAGCGATTCTTTACGCTAAATGCACCCAAACAGCGTGAATGAAATGAGTGTATTCTGGCGCTACCAACTAAGCAAAACAGTACTGTAGATCTTCAGCGTTTGTGCATTGCACAGGACCTGAATTTCCTCCCTGTGCAGGCCCCCAGGGGGGAAGGGCGATGGGGGTAGGGGGGAGACGATGGAAAATACTGTGCCTTTGAAATGCAATTACATGAGCGTCCGAGTACACTACGGCATACTGTAAACCAACACCAATGGGAAGGAAGTGCCAACCTTATTTTTAATGTGTTCCCGTGACATTCACTTTAACATTTTTTTTTTTCTCTCCAATACAGTACATCCAATGGAAGGATGCACACAGGTTTCACATAAATCAAAGTACATCTGCAGGAGCGATTCTTTACGCTAAATGCAACCTACAGTACGGTACTGTAAGTGAGCAAAATAGTACTACAGTGGGCGTTTGTGTATTGCACATGACCTGCATTCCCTCCCTGTCTACTGCATGATCTGTGCAGGCTCCCATGGGGGAAGGGCAACAGGCTAGCAGGAGGCGGAGGAAAACACCGTGCTTTACAAATGCGAGCGTCCGAGTCCTCTAAGGCATAAACTATTGTAGTACACCTTATACACATACAGTACAGTAATGCCACACATTAGTAATGCATTTCATATTTAAATTTTCTGATTTAATTTCATAGAGCCGCAGTCACTCACAGAATATAGGCATGTACTGTACTGTAGCATCTCATTTTATTCTGCAGAAGCTGATTATTCCCGTTTGGCTAGTTTGCCGCCTCTGTACAGTATATCACAATAGAAAAAAGTTATAGTGTCAGTGAAAAAAGCACCTCATGACAGATACTGTACACAAGCTCATGTCTAAATACTGTATACTGTAAGCAGTGACATTAAGGGGTACAGTACTGTATATGCAATTGCAGTCGAATTCCGGAAGGAATACGGAAAAAATGGACACGGGATCCCCCATCTTTTTAGAACCAGCACCGGGCTCTGCGCCTGGTCCTGGTGCAAAAAATAAGGGGGACAAAAAAAGCGTAGGGGTTCCCCATATTTTTTGAATCAGCACTGGGCTCCACTAGCTGGACAGATAATGCACAGCCGGGGGAGACTTTTATACCGGTCCCTGCGGCCATGGAATTAAATACCCAACTAGTCACACCTGGCCGGAGTACCCTGGAGGAGTGGGGGCCCCTTAAATCAAGGGGACCCCCCTCCAGCCACTCGATTATCTCTATCACCCCTGTGTATTGTAGCTAGGGGATTGTGACGCTCCTTCAGCATTGCCCCGTAGCCTGCAAAATCTGTGCTGTTATTTGCTCCATAGCTGAGTGCCTCCTAGGAGCTACTGTAGGAGTCACAGGCGGTAGCCATTTCAATTGAGTCTGCCCTGCTATAGAATTGTACAGGTATGTGTACATTACCGTACGGTGCATAGAACCTTTACAGTAGAAACTCTCCTGCAGCTTTGGCCTGCTTTACTGTATGTACTGTAAAACTTGTGTTTTGTCAGTTTGCTATGCGACCGAGCCCGGTGTAACGTACAGTACTGTAATGTGCATAGACCTCGCTTACAGTATCTCTGTGTATTTTGGCTAGGGGATTGTGACGCTCCTTCAGCATCGCCCCGTAGCCTGCACAGCTTATGCCATTTCTCATTCCATACCCAACTGCTGCCTGCCACGAGGTGGGGGTTCAGGGGTAGTGGTCGTTTTGACAGTGTGCTATGCGATTGAGTCCGGTGTACCGTAATACTGTATGCAATCCTACAGTAGCTTATCCCTCCCCTGTGTATTTTGGCTAGGGGATTGTGACGCTCCTTCAGCATTGCCCCATAACCTGCACAAGGGTTCAGGGGCGGCGGCCATTTTGCCAGTGTGCTACAGTATGTCATCGAGTCCGGTGTACCATAATATGCATACTGTGTATTTTAGCTAGGGGATTGTGACGCTCCTTCAGCATTGCCCCATAGTCTGTACAATCTGGACTATTACTTGCTCCGTAGCCTAGGGCCTCTGTGGGGCAAGGAGTCATAGGTGGTAGCCATTTCTATTCAGTCTGCCCAGCTACAGAATTGTATGTGTACTGTGTACGGAGCATAGTACCTTAACCTGCATAGAACCTGCACATTATGGTACACCGGACTCGATCGCATAGAACCGCTCATGCAGCTACTGTATGCCCTGGTTTACAGTATGTGAATAAAAAAAATAATAAAGTGTCTGAAAAAAACTACAGTAACATGCATTCGTACTTAAGGAATCGAACCCTGGACTCTGAGTATAGGAAGCGAAACACTTCACCACTTCGCCGCAGACAAATGTATAAATCCGTTGGTTTTGATTATGCTGTAATGGCTACGGGATTAGGACGATAACATACTGTAGAAAATTCCTAATCTTGAGAGGCAATAGTGAACTTGTAACACACATCCATTTGCGACAGTGTACACTACTGGTTTTACAGTACTGTGTTTTGTCTGCGGGACTTGGACGCTCACATACAGTATTCATAAAGTATTGTAGATGGATCATATACTGTATGCTGTACTACTGTATTTGCGTCGGTGTCGTACTGTATATACAGTACTGTATTAAATAATGCAGCGTAATGAGTACAGTATTTGCTGTATGCAGCGTAATGAGACGCCTTAGTAAAGTAGTCCTTATTATGTATGTCAGTATTGTATTTTACGGGAGACCACACGCATGCGCAGTGGTGATTGTAAAAAGCGACATCTGGTGGCTGATCGCAGGTATTACACGTAAAGGTAACGCCAAACGTCAAATGTCTGTCTCCGTGCGATTAGATAGCCTCTCTGTGGCTAGGCGCGCCTCGCTACGCCACAGTACGCTGCGTATGGTCGAACGGGACAACCGCCGCGGCCACTCAAGATAAAGGTGGCTACATCTGTACCAAGTGGTATATAAGGAACTGAGCTGCCAACCACAGAGCTATTTGTTGAGTGATCTGTCACTAAGGACAATCATTATAGACAAGTAACGGAAGGAGCGCATCAGCGTAATCACTGTTCATATATATATATATATATATACGAAAGCAGCTGGATGGCACACTGGAGACTTCCAATAATCAAATAAAGAAGGCACAATGGCAGGTATATATATATAACGTGGGGCTCGGCACTCTCCGCATAAACACCTGTTACTTTCTCCATTGCCCTCCATGTTAGGGGGGTATAGCAACTCCCCAACAATAGAACCACGTGGACGGTGGCACTCAGAAATAAGGACACTGCACATGAAACTTGTAGCCAACGTTTCAAAGCAAACGGCTTTTTCGTCAGGGCATATACAATACAAACAAAACACTCACCATTTATAAGTGCTCACCATCACCACGCAGCTTCCCGCCTCCGGCTTCCTCCATTCAGCCGTGCGCTGGTCAATGACGTCACCTGTGCGCCCATCACCATAGTAACAGCTATACACAACGTAATAAAATACAGCAACGTTTTAGTACATAGTCCACACAATGTATCATAAATATATAATGGAAAATAGCACCGTACCATATGATTATTACTAGACACTAATGTAACAGGTAACAGCGCAACACAAATTCGCGTTTACCATTATAAGAAACTATGCATTCCACTATTTTCATTCAGCCCCTTAGGACTAAGAGTGTCCAACAGAAATATCCATTTGGCCTCACGCTGCCTAAGTAATTTGGATCGATTCCCACCTCTAGATGACAAATTTGTCAACCATATGGTCAAGGGTTAAACTGGCCTCATCATCATCACTACATATACGACGTACACGTAATAATTGGGAAAACGGTAATCCCCTAAAGACCGGCATGGGTGATGACTGGAGGCCTGCAAAAGAGTATTGCGGTCTGTGGGTTTCACAAATAAAGCTATCTTCAGACCCCCCCCCATACTTCTGTATTCTGACATCTAAGAAGTCTACACTAGAGGGATCCGTTTTACAAACCAACTTAACCGGACTATTGCTCATGTTGTGTGAATCAATAACAGATGTAAGCTTTTCCACACCCCCTGATGAGGCCAGTTTAACCCTTGACCATATGGTTGACAAATTTGTGAACAGGGGATATGACAAGAAAGCACTACTGGAGGTTAAGCGCAAAGTTTTGGCAATCCCAAGAGAGACCACCCTTAAAAGTAAAGGCCCTAAGTCTGCCACTCATAAAATTATCTGGCCAAGTAGATTTAATACGGCTAGTGACAAAGTTAGAAGGGCTGTTAAAACATATTGGCCCATTGTTACATCAGATAAAAATCTAGTGAGCCTTAAAGATAAAAATATTATGTGTTGCCATTCGCGAGGTAGGAATATCCGAGACTTCGTTGTGCACACTAATATAACTGATTTAGGAAAACGTATGGTACCATCCACGTTTTGGGAGATAGGAAGGTTGGTTGCTTCAAATGTTTGGGCTGTGTAACATGCAGCTACATGCTTACGGGGGATACGATTAAACACCCCTTTTCCAACAAAACATTTAAAATTTATCATCACCTCACTTGTTCGTCCAAATTTGTCATTAATGTGTTCATTTGCCCATGTGGCAAATACTATGTTGGTAAGACGGACTGTGAGTTCAAAGTCAGGATGGGCCAGCATAGATTTGCCATTAGGGAAGCCATTCTTTCTGGAAAAAGTGAACAGCCGGTAGCCCGGCACTTTGCTATGGCGAGACATTCTCCCACTTCACTTAAACATAAAATCATAGATCACGTTCCATTGTCAGCTAGAGGTGGGAATCGATCCAAATTACTTAGGCAGCGTGAGGCCAAACGGATATTTCTGTTGGACACTCTTAGTCCTAAGGGGCTGAATGAAAATAGTGGAATGCATAGTTTCTTATAATGGTAAATGCGAATTTGTGTTGCGCTGTTACCTGTTACATTAGTGTCTAGTAATAATCATATGGTACGGTGCTATTTTCCATTATAAATTTATGATACATTGTGTGGACTATGTACTAAAACGTTGCTGTATTTTATTACGTTGTGTATAGCTGTTACTATGGTGATGGGCGCACAGGTGACGTCATTGACCCGCGCACGGCTGAACAGAGGAAGCCGGAGGCGGGAAGCTGCGTGGTGATGGTGAGCACTTATAAATGGTGAGTGTTTTGTTTGTATTGTATATGCCCTGACGAAAAAGCCATTTGCTTTGAAACGTTGGCTACAAGTTTCATGTGCAGTGTCCTTATTTCTGAGTGCCGCCGTCCACGTGGTTCTATTGTTGGGGAGTTGCTATACCCCCCTAACACAGAGGGCAATGGAGAAAGTAACAGGTGTTTATGCGGAGAGTGCCGAGCCCCACGTTGTATACAAGCAAGTACCTTCCTGACAGGATTGTTTTTGCTATGCTCGGGCACCTTGCGGCAATTATTTAAAGGGCTCACATTCTTCACGCTGGTTACTATGGACTATGTTTCCAGTGGTTCAGCATAAGGAACTTTTCAGCTTTTAACTGTTCCGTGCTGGTTGATTTACACTGTTTGGTGCATTTGTTTCACACAATGGAAGCTGCTAATTTGGTGACTGAAATTCCCTCTAGAATTGTGTTGGAGGTGGGAGATGTGTTATCATTTTCTGATTCAGATGCTGGGAACATCATTTATAAAGAATAGGTTTTTTTCTACCACAAATAATGTTCCTGCTCAAGATGTCTGCAGAGATTTGCTGAAGCTTAGAAAGCGAGAAATAGACTTCTATTATCATGGTGCTACCCTCTCAGAATATTTTACGTCTAAAATATTACCTCGAGGGTTTCGGGTTAAAAACATGCCCACAATTGGTCGTCATAATGTTGCATTTTGTAAACGCTGGGTTGCCATCCTCAACAAATGCTCCCTGGATTTGATGCTCCTCATCATTGAGGAATCAACCAGGAAACATAATGTAACAAAAGCTAAGATCAATGATTTTGAAATGTTGCATAAAAAGACACTGTTGGATGATAAGTCCTGTGATTGGCTAGATAAGTTATCTACCCAGATAGAAGCATATAAAAATGACCTGCTACGTTATAAACGGGAAAAATTTGCAAAGGTCAATGCAGATTATGACACCAATAATGTTTATGGATGGCTGACGGGGGGGCCACAAAATCGGCCTATGCAACAGAGGAATGGCAGGAGATATTTCCGTAATAGACCAGGAAATACTACCAATAACACTGCCACATCTGCAAGTGATAGTGACCAGGGTCCGAGACGAGGCAATCGATACAGGTCTCTCCCTTTGGGCATGAAAACCCGTGCCAAATACCACGCAGCAGACGGCGGTACAATAGACGAGGAGGCCAGTGGAAGCGGTACCTCCATCAAAGCACTGGCTTCCAGGAAGAAGTGATTTTCAATCTTTCTACTACACCATTAACCCGTGATGAGGAATTGGTCCTTAAAAAAGGACTAAATTATGTACCTACAACAGCGTTTGATCCATTTATTTGGAAAACTGAGACGTTCAGACTAAACCGCCAATTAAGAATACGTGAACATTTTGGCTCTACAACTACGTCTAATTACCAAGAAGCTATTCCTCCTGAACTCAGGAAATTGAAATCAACATCTAGTTTTGATCCCCCGTCGAACAATGCCTCTCTAAAAACCTTTACCCGGTTAGTGGATGCAGCGGTTGATACTGACCATTCAAGATCTGTAACGGGACACCGCAATCTCTCTAAATCTGAATATCAGGCATTGAAAGATCTTGGTTCCAGGCAAGATATAGTTATACGGGCTGCAGATAAAGGCGGCTCGATTGTGGTCCAGGCTATTATAGATTATAAAGCTGAAATCACCAGGCAGTTTTCTGATTCTGCTACATATCGTTTATTGCCATGTGACCCTACTGCTAACTTTAAAAAACAGCTTGATATGTATTTATTACAGTCGGTTGATAGTGGTGTTATTACGAATGAGGTTGCTCGTTTATTAATGACGGAGTTTCCGATTAAGCCACTTTTGTACACCATCCCGAAGATACACAAAGATGGGTTGAAGCCCCCGGGCAGACCTATCATTTCTGCCCGGGGGTCTATTTTTCAGCCCATATCAATCTTTTTGGATACGTATCTTCAACCTTGTGTACAAAATGCCTCTTTTGTTTTGAAGGATACTACTTCATTACTATTGCAGTTGATGAAATTTGACAAGCTTCCTTCTGATGTGATATTTTCCAGTAATGACGTCAGTTCGCTTTATACCTGCATCCCCCATACAGAGGGTATTGCTGCCACCAGGAAATTGATTACCAACAACATATGGTATAAGGGGCCTGACATCAATTTCTTCTGTGATTTACTTGAGATGGTACTTTATAAAAATTACTTCTATTATGATGGTAAATTTTACCTCCAGTTAGCTGGTTGTGCGATGGGGTCCTCAGTGGCCCCATCGGACGCGAATGCTTACATGATTACAGTAGAAAATTATATTTTTTTCAGTGACCACAACATTGCTGATGATGTAGTTTATTATGCACGCTACATTGACGACATGTTATTGTTTTGGTCAGGGGGTGTGGAAAAGCTTACATCTGTTATTGATTCACACAACATGAGCAATAGTCCGGTTAAGTTGGTTTGTAAAACGGATCCCTCTAGTGTAGACTTCTTAGATGTCAGGATACAGAAGTATGGGGGGGGGGTCTGAAGACAGCTTTATTTGTGAAACCCACAGACTGCAATACTCTTTTGCAGGCCTCCAGTCATCACCCCATGCCGGTCTCTAGGGGATTACCGTTTTCCCAATTTTTACGTGTACGTCGTATATGTAGTGATGGTGATGAGGCCAGTTTAACCCTTGACCATATGGTTGACAAATTTGTGAACAGGGGATATGACAAGAAAGCACTACAGGAGGTTAAGCGCAAAGTTTTGGCAATCCCAAGAGAGACCACCCTTAAAAGTAAAGGCCCTAAGTCTGCCACTAATAAAATTATCTGGCCAAGTTGATTTAATACGGCTAGTGACAAAGTTAGAAGGGCTGTTAAAACATATTGGCCCATTGTTACATCAGATAAAAATCTAGTGAGCCTTAAGGATAAAAATATTATGTGTTGCCATTCGCGAGGTAGGAATATCCGAGACTTCGTTGTGCACACTGATATAACTGATTTAGGAAAACGTATGGTACCATCCACATTTTTGGGAAATAGGAAGGTTGGTTGCTTCAAATGTTTGGGCTGTGTAACATGCAGCTACATGCTTACGGGGGATACGATTAAACACCCCTTTTCCAACAAAACATTTAAAATTTATCATCACCTCACTTGTTCGTCCAAATTTGTCATTTATGTGTTCATTTGCCCGTGTGGCAAATACTATGTTGGTAAGACGGACTGTGAGTTCAAAGTCAGGATGGGCCAGCATAGATTTGCCATTAGGGAAGCCATTCTTTCTGGAAAAAGTGAACAGCCGGTAGCCCGGCACTTTGCTATGGCGAGACATTCTCCCACTTCACTTAAACATAAAATCATAGATCACGTTCCATTTTCAACTAGAGGTGGGAATCGATCCAAATTACTTAGGCAGCGTGAGGCCAAATGGATATTTCTGTTGGACACTCTTAGTCCTAAGGGGCTGAATGAAAATAGTGGAATGCATAGTTTCTTATAATGGTAAACGCGAATTTGTGTTGCGCTGTTACCTGTTACATTAGTGTCTAGTAATAATCATATGGTACGGTGCTATTTTCCATTATATATTTATGATACATTGTGTGGACTATGTACTAAAACGTTGCTGTATTTTAATACGTTGTGTATAGCTGTTACTATGGTGATGGGCGCACAGGTGACGTCATTGACCCGCGCGTGGCTGAACGGGGGAAGCCGGAGGCGGGAAGCTGCGTGGTGATGGTGAGCACTTATAAATGGTGAGTGTTTTGTTTGTATTGTATATGCCCTGACATAAAAGCCATTTGCTTTGAAACGTTGGCTACAAGTTTCATGTGCAGTGTCCTTATTTCTGAGTGCCGCCGTCCACGTGGTTCTATTGTTGGGGAGTTGCTATACCCCCCTAACACGGAGGGCAATGGAGAAAGTAACAGGTGTTTATGCGGAGAGTGCCAAGCCCCACGTTGTATACAAGCAAGTACCTTCCTGACAGGATTGTTTTTGCTATGCTCGGGCACCTTGCGGCAATTATTTAAAGGGCTCACATTCTTCACGCTGGTTACTATGGACTATGTTTCCAGTGGTTCAGCATAAGGAACTTTGCAGCTTTTAACTGTTCCGTGCTGGTTGATTTACACTGTTTGGTGCATTTGTTTCACACAATGGAAGCTGCTAATTTGGTGACTGAAATTCCCTCTAGAATTGTGTTGGAGGTGGGAGATGTGTTATCATTTTCTGATTCAGATGCTGGGAACATCATTTATAAAGAAAAGGTTTTTTCTACCACTAATAATGTTCCTGCTCAAGATGTCTACAGAGATTTGCTGAAGCTTAGAAAGCGAGAAATAGACTTCTATTATCATGGTGCTACCCTCTCAGAATAATTTACGTCTAATATATTGCCTCGAGGGTTTCGGGTTAAAAACATGCCCACAATTGGTCGTCATAATGTTGCATTTTGTAAACGCTGGGTTGCCATCCTCAACAAATGCTCCCTGGATTTGATGCTCCTCGTCATTGAGGAATCAACCAGGGAGCATAATGTAACAAAAGCTAAGATCAATGATTTTGAAATGTTGCATAAAAAGACACTGTTGGATGATAAGTCCTGTGATTGGCTAGATAAGTTATCTACCCAGATAGAAGCATATAAAAAGGACCTGTTACGTTATAAAAGGGAAACATTTGCAAAGGTCAATGCAGATTATGACACCAATAATGTTTATGGATGGCTGACGGGGGGCCACAAAATCGGCCTATGCAACAGAGGAATGGCAGGAGATATTTCCGTAATAGACCAGGAAATACTACCAATGACAATGCCACATCTGCAAGTGATATTGACCAGGGTCCGAGACGAGTTAATTGATACAGGTCTCTCCCTTTGGGCATGAAAACCCGTGCCAAGTACCGCGCAGCAGATGGTGGTACAATAGATGAGGGTGCCAGTGGAAGCGGTACCTCCAAAAAAGCAGATTTTCAATCTTTCTACTACACCATTAACCCGTGATGAGGAATTGGTCCTTAAAAAAGGACTAAATTATGTACCTACAACAGCGTTTGATCCATTTATTTGGAAAACTGAGATGTTCAGACTAAACCGCCAATTAAGATTACGTGAACATTTTGGCTCTACAACTACGTCTAATTACCAAGATGCTATTCCTCCTGTACTCAGGAAATTGAAATCAACATCTAGTTTTGATCCCCCGTCGAACAATGCCTCTCTAAAAACCTTTACCCGGTTAGTGGATGCAGCGGTTGATACTGACCATTCAAGATCTGTAACGGGACACCGCAATCTCTCTAAATCTGAATATCAGGCATTGAAAGATCTTGGTTCCAGGCAAGATATAGTTATACGGGCCGCAGATAAAGGCGGCTCGATTGTGGTCCAGGCTCTTATAGATTATAAAGCTGAAATAACCAGGCAGTTATCTGATTCTGCTACATATCGTTTATTGCCATGTGACCCTACTGCTAACTTTAAAAAACAGCTTGATATGTATTTATTACAGTCGGTTGATAGTGGTGTTATTACGAATGAGGTTGCTCGTTTATTAATGACGGAGTTTCCGATTAAGCCACTTTTGTACACCATACCGAAGATACACAAAGATGGGTTGAAGCCCCCGGGCAGACCTATCATTTCTGCCCGGGGGTCTATTTTTCAGCCCATATCAATCTTTTTGGATACGTATCTTCAACCTTGTGTACAAAATGCCTCTTTTGTTTTGAAGGATACTACTTCATTACTATTGCAGTTGATGAAATTTGACAAGCTTCCTTCTGATGTGATATTTTCCAGTATTGACGTCAGTTCGCTTTATACCTGCATCCCCCATACAGAGGGTATTGCAGCCACCAGGAAATTGATTACCAACAACATATGGTATAAGGGGCCTGACGTCAATTTCTTCTGTGATTTACTTGAGATGGTACTTTACAAAAATTACTTCTATTATGATGGTAAATTTTACCTCCAGTTAGCTGGTTGTGCGATGGGGTCCTCAGTGGCCCCATCGTACGTGAATGCTTACATGATTACAGTAGAAAATTATATTTTTTTCAGTGACCACAACATTGCTGATGATGTAGTTTATTATGCACGCTACATTGACGACATGTTATTGTTTTGGTCAGGGGGTGTGGAAAAGCTTACATCTGTTATTGATTCACACAACATGAGCAATAGTCCGGTTAAGTTGGTTTGTGAAACGGATCCCTCTAGTGTAGACTTCTTAGATGTCAGAATACAGAAGTATGGGGGGGGGGTCTGAAGACAGCTTTATTTGTGAAACCGACACACTGCAATACTCTTTTGCAGGCCTCCAGTCATCACCCCATGCCGGTCTCTAGGGGATTACCGTTTTTCCCAATTTTTACGTGTACGTTGTATATGTAGTAATGGTGATGAGGCCAGTTTAACCCTTGACCATATGGTTGACAAATTTGTGAACAGGGGATATGACAAGAAAGCACTACTGGAGGTAAAGCGCAAAGTTTTGGCAATCCCAAGAGAGACCACCCTTAAAATTAAAGGCCCTAAGTCTGCCACTAATAAAATTATCGAGCCAAGTAGATTTAATACGGCTAGTGACAAAGTTAGAAGGGCTGTTTTAACATATTGGCCCATTGTTACATCAGATAAAAATCTAGTGAGCCTTAAGGATAAAAATATTATGTGTTGCCATTCGCGAGGTAGGAATATCCGAGACTTCGTTGTGCACACTGATATAACTGATTTAGGAAAACGTATGGTACCATTCACGTTTTTGGGAAATAGGAAGGTTGGTTGCTTCAAATGTTTGGGCTGTGTAACATGCAGCTACATGCTTACGGGGGATATGATTAAACACCACTTTTCCAACAAAACATTTAAAATTTATCATCACCTCACTTGTTCGTCCAAATTTGTCATTTATGTGTTCATTTGCCCGTGTGGCAAATACTATGTTGGTAAGACGGACTGTGAGTTCAAAGTCAGGATGGGCCAGCATAGATTTGCCATTAGGGAAGCCATTCTTTCTGGAAAAAGTGAACAGCCGGTAGCCCGGCACTTTGCTATGGCGAGACATTCTCCCATTTCACTTAAACATAAAATCATAGATCACGTTCCATTGTCAGCTAGAGGTGGGAATCGATCCAAATTACTTAGGCAGCGTGAGGCCAAATGGATATTTCTGTTGGACACTCTTAGTCCTAAGGGGCTGAATGAAAATAGTGGAATGCATAGTTTCTTATAATGGTAAACGCGAATTTGTGTTGCGTTGTTACCTGTTACATTAGTGTCTAGTAATAATCATATGGTACTGTGCTATTTTCCATTATATATTTATGATACATTGTGTGGACTATGTACTAAAACGTTGCTGTATTTTATTATGTTGTGTATAGCTGTTACTATGGTGATGGGCGCAAAGGTGACGTCATTGACCCGCGCGCGGCTGAACAGAGGAAGCCGGAGGCGGGAAGCTGCGTGGTGATGGTGAGCATTTATAAATGGTGAGTGTTTTGTTTGTATTGTATATGCCCTGACGAAAAAGCCGTTTGCTTTGAAACGTTGGCTACAAGTTTCATGTGCAGTGTCCTTATTTCTGAGTGCCGCCGTCCACGTGGTTCTATTGTTGGGGAGTTGCTATACCCCCCTAACACGGAGGGCAATGGAGAAAGTAACAGGTGTTTATGCGGAGAGTGCCGAGCCCCACGTTGTATACAAGCAAGTACCTTCCTGACAGGATTGTTTTTGCTATGCTCGGGCACCTTGCGGCAATTATTTAAAGGGCTCACATTCTTCACGCTGGTTACTATGGACTATGTTTCCAGTAGTTCAGCATAAGGAACTTTGCAGCTTTTAACTGTTCCGTGCTGGTTGATTTACACTGTTTGGTGCATTTGTTTCACACAATGGAAGCTGCTAATTTGGTGACTGAAATTCCCTCTAGAATTGTGTTGGAGGTGGGAGATGTGTTATCATTTTCTGATTCAGATGCTGGGAACATCATTTATAAAGAAAAGGTTTTTTCTACCACTAATAATGTTCCTGCTCAAGATGTGTACAGAGATTTGCTGAAGCTTAGAAAGCGAGAAATAGACTTCTATTATCATGGTGCAACCCTCTCAGAATATTTTACGTCTAAAATATTGCCTCGAAAGTTTCGGGTTAAAAACATGCCCACAATTGGTCGTAATAATGTTGCATTTTGTAAACGCTGGGTTGCCATCCTCAACAAATGCTCCCTGGATTTGATGCTCCTCGTCATTGAGGAATCAACCAGGGAGCATAATGTAACAAAAGCTAAGATCAATGATTTTGAAATGTTGCATAAAAAGACACTGTTGGATGATAAGTCCTGTGATTGGCTAGATAAGTTATCTACCCAGATAGAAGCATATAAAAATGACCTGCTACGTTATAAACGGGAAAAATTTGCAAAGGTCAATGCAGATTATGACACCAATAATGTTTATGGATGGCTGACGGGGGGCCACAAAATCGGCCTATGCAACAGAGGAATGGCAGGAGATATTTCCGTAATAGACCAGGAAATACTACCAATGACACTGCCACATCTGCAAGTGATAGTGACCAGGGTCCGGGACGAGGCAATCGATACAGGTCTCTACCTTTGGGCATGAAAACCCGTGCCAAATACCGCGCAGCAGACGGCGGTACAATAGATGAGGGGGCCAGTGGAAGCGGTAACTCCAAAAAAGCACCGGCTTCCAGGAAGAAGTGATTTTCAATCTTTCTACTACACCATTAACCCGTGATGAGGAATTGGTCCTTAAAAAGGGACTAAATTATGTACCTACAACAGCGTTTGATCCATTTATTTGGAAAACTGAGATGTTCAGTCTAAACCGCCAATTAAGATTATGTGAACATTTTGGCTCTACAACTACGTCTAATTACCAAGATGCTATTCCTCCTGAACTCAGGAAATTGAAATCAACATCTAGTTTTGATCCCCCGTCGAACAATGCCTCTCTAAAAACCTTTACCCAGTTAGTGGATGCAGCGGTTGATACTGACCATTCAAGATCTGTAACGGGACACCGCAATCTCTCTAAATCTGAATATCAGGCATTGAAAGATCTTGGTTCCAGGCAAGATATAGTTATACGGGCCGCAGATAAAGGCGGCTCGATTGTGGTCCTGGATCTTATAGATTATAAAGCTGAAATCACCAGGCAGTTATCTGATTCTGCTACATATCGTTTATTGCCATGTGACCCTACTGCTAACTTTAAAAAACAGCTTGATATGTATTTATTACAGTCGGTTGATAGTGGTGTTATTACGAATGAGGTTGCTCATTTATTAATGACGGAGTTTCCGATTAAGCCACTTTTGTACACCATCCCAAAGATATACAAAGATGGGTTGAAGCCCGCTGGCAGACCTATCACTTCTGCCCGGGGGTCTATTTTTCAGCCCATATCAATCTTTTTGGATACGTATCTTCAACCTACGTATGCCTCTTTTGTTTTGAAGGTTACTACTTCATTACTATGGCAGTTGATGAAATTTGACAAGCTTCCTTCTGATGTGATATTTTCCAGTATTGACGTCAGTTCGCTTTATACCTGCATCCCCCATACAGAGGGTATTGCAGCCACCAGGAAATTGATAACCAACAACATATGGTATAAGAGGCCTGACGTCAATATCTTCTGTGATTTACTTGAGATGGTACTTTACAAAAATTACTTCAATTATGATGGTAAATTTTACCTCCAGTTAGCTGGTTGTGCGATGGGGTCCTCAGTGGCCCCATCGTACGCGAATGCTTACATGATTACAGTAGAAAATGATATTTTTTTCAGTGACCACAACATTGCTGATGATTTAGTTTATTATGCACGCTACATTGACGGCATGTTATTGTTTTGGTCAGGGGGTGTGGAAAAGCTTACATCTGTTATTGATTCACACAACATGAGCAATAGTCCGGTTAAGTTGGTTTGTAAAACGGATCCCTCTAGTGTAGACTTCTTAGATGTCAGAATACAGAAGTATGGGGGGGGGGGTCTGAAGACAGCTTTATTTGTGAAACCCACAGACCGCAATACTCTTTTGCAGGCCTCCAGTCATCACCCCATGCCGGTCTCTAGGGGATTACCGTTTTCCCAATTTTTACGTGTACGTCGTATATGTAGTGATGGTGATGAGGCCAGTTGAACCCTTGACCATATGGTTGACAAATTTGTGAACAGGGGATATGACAAGAAAGCACTACTGGAGGTTAAGCGCAAAGTTTTGGCAATCCCAAGAGAGACCACCCTTAAAAGTAAAGGCCCTAAGTCTGCCACTAATAAAATTATCTGGCCAAGTTGATTTAATACGGCTAGTGACAAAGTTAGAAGGGCTGTTAAAACATATTGGCCCATTGTTACATCAGATAAAAATCTAGTGAGCCTTAAGGATAAAAATATTATGTGTTGCCATTCGCGAGGTAGGAATATCCGAGACTTCGTTGTGCACACTGATATAACTGATTTAGGAAAACGTATGGTACCATCCACGTTTTTGGGAAATAGGAAGGTTGGTTACTTCAAATGTTTGGGCTGTGTAACATGCAGCTACATGCTTACGGGGGATACGATTAAACACCCCTTTTCCAACAAAACATTTAAAATTTATCATCACCTCACTTGTTCGTCCAAATTTGTAATTTATGTGTTCATTTGCCCGTGTGGCAAATACTATGTTGGTAAGACAGACTGTGAGTTCAAAGTCAGGATGTGCCAGCATAGATTTGCCATTAGGGAAGCCATTCTTTCTGGAAAAAGTGAACAGCCGGTAGCCCAGCACTTTGCTATGGCGAGACATTCTCCCACTTCACTTAAACATAAAATCATAGATCACGTTCCATTGTCAGCTAGAGGTGGGAATCGATCCAAATTACTTAGGCAGCGTGAGGCCAAATGGATATTTCTGTTGGACACTCTTAGTCCTAAGGGGCTGAATGAAAATAGTGGAATGCATAGTTTCTTATAATGGTAAACGCAAATTTGTGTTGCGCTGTTACCTGTTACATTAGTGTCTAGTAATAATCATATGGTACTGTGCTATTTTCCATTATATATTTATGATACATTGTGTGGACTATGTACTAAAACGTTGCTGTATTTTATTACGTTGTGTATAGCTGTTACTATGGTGATGGGCGCACAGGTGACGTCATTGACCCGCGCGCGGCTGAACAGAGGAAGCCGGAGGCGGGAAGCTGCATGGTGATGGTGAGCACTTATAAATGGTGAGTGTTTTGTTTGTATTGTATATGCCCTGACGAAAAAGCCGTTTGCTTTGAAACGTTGGCTACAAGTTTCATGTGCAGTGTCCTTATTTCTGAGTGCCGCCGTCCACGTGGTTCTATTGTTGGGGAGTTGCTATACCCCCCTAACACGGAGGGCAATGGAGAAAGTAACAGGTGTTTATGCGGAGAGTGCCGAGCCCCACGTTGTATACAAGCAAGTACCTTCCTGACAGGATTGTTTTTGCTATGCTCGGGCACCTTGCGGCAATTATTTAAAGGGCTCACATTCTTCACGCTGGTTACTATGGACTATGTTTCCAGTGGTTCAGCATAAGGAACTTTGCAGCTTTTAACTGTTCCGTGCTGGTTGATTTACACTGTTTGGTGCATTTGTTTCACACAATGGAAGCTGCTAATTTGTTGACTGAAATTCCCTCTAGAATTGTGTTGGAGGTGGGAGATGTGTTATCATTTTCTGATTCAGATGCTGGGAACATCATTTATAAAGAAAAGGTTTTTTCTACCACTAATAATGTTCCTGCTTAAGATGTCTACAGAGATTTGCTGAAGCTTAGAAAGCGAGAAATAGACTTCTATTATCATGGTGCTACCCTCTCAGAATATTTTACGTCTAAAATATTGCCTCGAAAGTTTCGGGTTAAAAACATGCCCACAATTGGTCGTCATAATGTTGCATTTTGTAAACGCTGGGTTGCCATCCTCAACAAATGCTCCCTGGATTTGATGCTCCTCGTCATTGAGGAATCAACCAGGGAGCATAATGTAACAAAAGCTAAGATCAATGATTTTGAGGTGTTGCATAAAAAGACACTGTTGGATGATAAGTCCTGTGATTGGCTAGATAAGTTATCTACCCAGATAGAAGCATATAAAAATGACCTGCTACGTTATAAACGGGAAAAATTTGCAAAGGTCAATGCAGATTATGACACCAATAATGTTTATGGATGGCTGACGGGGGGCCACAAAATCAGCCTATGCAACAGAGGAATGGCAGGAGATATTTCCGTAATAGACCAGGAAATACTACCAATGACACTGCCACATCTGCAAGTGATAGTGACCAGGGTCCGGGACGAGGCAATCGATACAGGTCTCTCCCTTTGGGCATGAAAACCCGTGCCAAATACCGCACAGCAGACGGCAGTACAATAGACGAGGGGGCCAGTGGAAGCGGTAACTCCAAAAAAGCACCTGCTTCCAGGAAGAAGTGATTTTCAATCTTTCTACTACACCATTAACCCGTGATGAGGAATTGGTCCTTAAAAAGGGACTAAATTATGTACCTACAACAGCGTTTGATCCATTTATTTGGAAAACTGAGATGTTCAGTCTAAACCGCCAATTAAGATTATGTGAACATTTTGGCTCTACAACTACGTCTAATTACCAAGATGCTATTCCTCCTGAACTAAGGAAATTGAAATCAACATCTAGTTTTGATCCCCCGTCGAACAATGCCTCTCTAAAAACCTTTACCCAGTTAGTGGATGCAGCGGTTGATACTGACCATTCAAGATCTGTAACGGGACACCGCAATCTCTCTAAATCTGAATATCAGGCATTGAAAGATCTTGGTTCCAGGCAAGATATAGTTATACGGGCCGCGGATAAAGGCGGCTCGATTGTGGTCCAGGATCTTATAGATTATAAAGCTGAAATCACCAGGCAGTTATCTGATTCTGCTACATATCGTTTATTGCCATGTGACCCTACTGCTAACTTTAAAAAACAGCTTGATATGTATTTATTACAGTTGGTTGATAGTGGTGTTATTACGAATGAGGTTGCTCGTTTATTAATGACGGAGTTTCCGATTAAGCCACTTTTGTACACCATCCCGAAGATACACAAAGATGGTTTGAAGCCCGCTGGCAGACCTATCACTTCTGCCCGGGGGTCTATTTTTCAGCCCATATCAATCTTTTTGGATACGTATCTTCAACCTTGTGATTAAAAATGCCTCTTTTGTTTTGAAGGTTACTACTTCATTACTATGGCAGTTGATGAAATTTGACAAGCTTCCTTCTGATGTGATATTTTCCAGTATTGACGTCAGTTTGCTTTATACCTGCATCCCCCATACAGAGGGTATTGCAGCCACCAGGAAATTGATAACCAACAACATATGGTATAAGAGGCCTGACGTCAATTTCTTCTGTGATTTACTTGAGATGGTACTTTACAAAAATTACTTTTATTATGATGGTAAATTTTACCTCCAGTTAGCTGGTTGTGCGATGGGGTCCTCAGTGGCCCCATCATACGCGAATGCTTACATGATTACAGTAGAAAATGATATTTTTTTCAGTGACCACAACATTGTTGATGATGTAGTTTATTATGCACGCTACATTGACAACATGTTATTGTTTTGGTCAGGGGGTGTGGAAAAGCTTACATCTGTTATTGATTCACACAACATGAGCAATAGTCTGGTTAAGTTGGTTTGTAAAACGGATCCCTCTAGTGTAGACTTCTTAGATGTCAGAATACAGAAGTATGGGGGGGGGGTCTGAAGACAGCTTTATTTGTGAAACCCACAGACCGCAATACTCTTTTGCAGGCCTCCAGTCATCACCACATGCCGGTCTCTAGGGGATTACCGTTTTCCCAATTTTTACGTGTACGTCGTATATGTAGTGATGGTGATGAGGCCAGTTGAACCCTTGACCATATGGTTGACAAATTTGTGAACAGGGGATATGACAAGAAAGCACTACTGGAGGTTAAGCGCAAAGTTTTGGCAATCCCAAGAGAGACCACCCTTAAAAGTAAAGGCCCTAAGTCTGCCACTAATAAAATTATCTGGCCAAGTAGATTTAATATGGCTAGTGACAAAGTTAGAAGGGCTGTTAAAACATATTGGCCCATTGTTACATCAGATAAAAATCTAGTGAGCCTTAAGGATAAAAATATTATGTGTTGCCATTCGCGAGGTAGGAATATCCGAGACTTCGTTTTGCACACTGATATAACTGATTTAGGAAAACATATGTTACCATCCACATTTTTGGGAAATAGGAAGGTTGGTTGCTTCAAATGTTTGGGCTGTGTAACATGCAGCTACATGCTTACGGGGGATACGATTAAACACTCCTTTTCCAACAAAACATTTAAAATTTATCATCACCTCACTTGTTCGTCCAAATTTGTCATTTATGTGTTCATTTGCCCGTGTGGCAAATACTATGTTGGTAAGACGGACTGTGAGTTCAAAGTCAGGATGGGCCAGCATAGATTTGCCATTAGGGAAGCCATTCTTTCTGGAAAAAGTGAACAGCCGGTAGCCCGGCACTTTGCTATGGCGAGACATTCTCCCACTTCACTTAAACATAAAATCATAGATCACGTTCCATTGTCAGCTAGAGGTGGGAATCGATCCAAATTACTTAGGCAGCGTGAGGCCAAATGGATATTTCTGTTGGACACTCTTAGTCCTAAGGGGCTGAATGAAAATAGTGGAATGCATAGTTTCTTATAATGGTAAATGCGAATTTGTGTTGCGCTGTTACCTGTTACATTAGTGTCTAGTAATAATCATATGGTACTGTGCTATTTTCCATTATATATTTATGATACATTGTGTGGACTATGTACTAAAACGTTGCGGTATTTTATTACGTTGTGTATAGCTGTTACTATGGTGATGGGCGCACAGGTGACGTCATTGACCCGCGCACGGCTGAACGGAGGAAGCCGGAGGTGGGAAGCTGCGTGGTGATGGTGAGCACTTATAAATGGTGAGTGTTTTGTTTGTATTGTATATGCCCTGACGAAAAAGCCGTTTGCTTTGAAACGTTGGCTACAAGTTTCATGTGCAGTGTCCTTATTTCTGAGTGCCGCCGTCCACGTGGTTCTATTGTTGGGGAGTTGCTATACCCCCCGAACACGGAGGGCAATGGAGAAAGTAACAGGTGTTTATGCGGAGAGTGCCGAGCCCCACGTTGTATACAAGCAAGTACCTTCCTGACAGGATTGTTTTTGCTATGCTCGGGCACCTTGCGTCAATTATTTAAAGGGCTCACATTTTTCACGCTGGTTACTATGGACTATGTTTCCAGTGGTTCAGCATAAGGAACTTTACAGCTTTTAACTGTTCCGTGCTGGTTGATTTACACTGTTTAGTGCATTTGTTTCACACAATGGAAGCTGCTAATTTGGTGACTGAAATTCCCTCTAGAATTGTGTTGGAGGTGGGAGATGTGTTATCATTTTCTGATTCAGATGCTGGGAACATCATTTATAAAGAAAAGGTTTTTTCTACCACTAATAATGTTCCTGCTCAAGATGTCTGCAGAGATTTGCTGAAGCTTAGAAAGCGAGAAATAGACTTCTATTATCATGGTGCTACCCTCTCAGAATATTTTACGTCTAAAATATTGCCTCGAGGGTTTCGGGTTAAAAACATGCCCACAATTGGTCGTCATAATGTTGCATTTTGTAAACGCTGGGTTGCCATCCTCAACAAATGCTCCCTGGATTTGATGCTCCTCGTTATTGAGGAATCAACCAGGGAGCATAATGTAACAAAAGCTAAGATCAATGATTTTGAAATGTTGCTTAAAAAGACACTGTTGGATGATAAGTCCTGTGATTGGCTAGATAAGTTATCTACCCAGATAGAAGCATATAAAAATGACCTGCTACGTTATAAACGGGAAAAATTTGCAAAGGTCAATGCAGATTATGACACCAATAATGTTTATGGATGGCTGATGGGGGGCCACAAAATCGGCCTATGCAACAGAGGAATGGCAGGAGATATTTCCGTAATAGACCAGGAAATACTACCAATGACACTGCCACATCTGCAAGTGATAGTGACCAGGGTCCGAGACGAGGCAATCGATACAGGTCTCTCCCTTTGGGCATGAAAACCCGTGCCAAATACCGCGCAGCAGACGGCGGTACAATAGACGAGGGGGCCAGTGGAAGCGGTACCTCCAAAAAAGCACCGGCTTCCAGGAAGAAGTGATTTTCAATCTTTCTACTACACCATTAACCCGTGATGAGGAATTGGTCCTTAAAAAGGGACTAAATTATGTACCTACAACAGCGTTTGATCCATTTATTTGGAAAACTGAGATGTTCAGACTAAACTGCCAATTAAGATAATGTGAACATTTTGGCTCTACAACTACGTCTAATTACCAAGATGCTATTCCTCCTGAACTCAGGAAATTGAAATCAACATCTAGTTTTGATCCCCCGTCGAACAATGCCTCTCTAAAAACCTTTACCCAGTTAGTGGATGCAGCGGTTGATACTGACCATTCAAGATCTGTAACGGGACACCGCAATCTCTCTAAATCTGAATATCAGGCATTGAAAGATCTTGGTTCCAGGCAAGATATAGTTATACGGGCCGCAGATAAAGGCGGCTCGATTGTGGTCCAGGATCTTATAGATTATAAAGCTGAAATCACCAGGCAGTTATCTGATTCTGCTACATATCGTTTATTGCCATGTGACCCTACTGCTAACTTTAAAAAACAGCTTGATATGTATTTATTACAGTCGGTTGATAGTGGTGTTATTACGAATGAGGTTGCTCGTATATTAATGACGGAGTTTCCGATTAAGCCACTTTTGTACACCATCCCGAAGATACACAAAGATGGGTTGAAGCCCCCGGGCAGACCTATCATTTCTGCCCGGGGGTCTATTTTTCAGCCCATATCAATCTTTTTGGATACGTATCTTCAACCTTGTGAACAAAAATGCCTCTTTTGTTTTGAAGGATACTACTTCAATACTATTGCAGTTGATGAAATTTGACAAGCTTCCTTCTGATGTGATATTTTCCAGTATTGACGTCAGTTCGCTTTATACCTGCATCCCCCATACAGAGGGTATTGCAGCCACCAGGAAATTGATTACCAGCAACATATGGTATAAGGGGCCTGACGTCAATTTCTTCTGTGATTTACTTGAGATGGTACTTTACAAAAATTACTTCTATTATGATGGTAAATTTTACCTCCAGTTAGCTGGTTGTGCGATGGGGTCCTCAGTGGCCCCATCGTACGTGAATGCTTACATGATTACAGTAGAAAATTATATTTTTTTCAGTGACCACAACATTGCTGATGATGTAGTTTATTATGCACGCTACATTGACGACATGTTATTGTTTTGGTCAGGGGGTGTGGAAAAGCTTACATCTGTTATTGATTCACACAACATGAGCAATAGTCCGGTTAAGTTGGTTTGTAAAACGGATCCCTCTAGTGTAGACTTCTTAGATGTCAGGATACAGAAGTATGGGGGGGGGGGTCTGAAGACAGCTTTATTTGTGAAACCCACAGACTGCAATACTCTTTTGCAGGCCTCCAGTCATCACCCCATGCCGGTCTCTAGGGGATTACCGTTTTCCCAATTTTTACGTGTACGTCGTATATGTAGTGATGGTGATGAGGCCAGTTTAACCCTTGACCATATGGTTGACAAATTTGTGAACAGGGGATATGACAAGAAAGCACTACAGGAGGTTAAGCGCAAAGTTTTGGCAATCCCAAGAGAGACCACCCTTAAAAGTAAAGGCCCTAAGTCTGCCACTAATAAAATTATCTGGCCAAGTAGATTTAATACGGCTAGTGACAAAGTTAGAAGGGCTGTTAAAACATATTGGCCCATTGTTACATCAGATAAAAATCTAGTGAGCCTTAAGGATAAAAATATTATGTGTTGCCATTCGCGAGGTAGGAATATCCGAGACTTCGTTGTGCACACTGATATAACTGATTTAGGAAAACGTATGGTACCATCCACGTTTTTGGGAAATAGGAAGGTTGGTTGCTTCAAATGTTTGGGCTGTGTAACATGCAGCTACATGCTTACGGGGGATACGATTAAAGACCCCTTTTCCAACAAAACATTTAAAATTTATCATCACCTCACTTGTTCGTCCAAATTTGTCATTTATGTGTTCATTTGCCCGTGTGGCAAATACTATGTTGGTAAGACGGACTGTGAGTTCAAAGTCAGGATGGGCCAGCATAGATTTGCCATTAGGGAAGCCATTCTTTCTGGAAAAAGTGAACAGCCGGTAGCCCGGCACTTTGCTATGGCGAGACATTCTCCCACTTCACTTAAACATAAAATCATAGATCACGTTCCATTGTCAGCTAGAGGTGGGAATCGATCCAAATTACTTAGGCAGCGTGAGGCCAAATGGATATTTCTGTTGGACACTCTTAGTCCTAAGGGGCTGAATGAAAATAGTGGAATGCATAGTTTCTTATAATGGTAAACGCGAATTTGTGTTGCGCTGTTACCTGTTACATTAGTGTCTAGTAATAATCATATGGTACGGTGCTATTTTCCATTATATATTTATGATACATTGTGTGGACTATGTACTAAAACGTTGCGGTATTTTATTACGTTGTATATAGCTGTTACTATGGTGATGGGCGCACAGGTGACGTCATTGACCCGCGCACGGCTGAACGGAGGAAGCCGGAGGCGGGAAGCTGCGTGGTGATGGTGAGCACTTATAAATGGTGAGTGTTTTGTTTGTATTGTATATGCCCTGACGAAAAAGCCGTTTGCTTTGAAACATTGGCTACAAGTTTCATGTGCAGTGTCCTTATTTCTGAGTGCCGCCGTCCACATGGTTCTATTGTTGGGGAGTTGCTATACCCCCCGAACACGGAGGGCAATGGAGAAAGTAACAGGTGTTTATGCGGAGAGTGCCGAGCCCCACGTTGTATACAAGCAAGTACCTTCCTGACAGGATTGTTTTTGCTATGCTCGGGCACCTTGCGGCAATTATTTAAAGGGCTCACATTTTTCACGCTGGTTACTATGGACTATGTTTCCAGTGGTTCAGCATAAGGAACTTTACAGCTTTTAACTGTTCCGTGCTGGTTGATTTACACTGTTTAGTGCATTTGTTTCACACAATGGAAGCTGCTAATTTGGTGACTGAAATTCCCTCTAGAATTGTGTTGGAGGTGGGAGATGTGTTATCATTTTCTGATTCAGATGCTGGGAACATCATTTATAAAGAAAAGGTTTTTTCTACCACTAATAATGTTCCTGCTCAAGATGTCTGCAGAGATTTGCTGAAGCTTAGAAAGCGAGAAATAGACTTCTATTATCATGGTGCTACCCTCTCAGAATATTTTACGTCTAAAATATTGCCTCGAGAGTTTCGGGTTAAAAACATGCCCACAATTGGTCGTCATAATGTTGCATTTTGTAAACGCTGGGTTGCCATCCTCAACAAATGCTCACTGGATTTGATGCTCCTCGTCATTGAGGAATCAACCAGGGAGCATAATGTAACAAAAGCTAAGATCAATGATTTTGAAATGTTGCTTAAAAAGACACTGTTGGATGATAAGTCCTGTGATTGGCTAGATAAGTTATCTACCCAGATAGAAGCATATAAAAATGACCTGCTACGTTATAAATGGGAAAAATTTGCAAAGGTCAATGCAGATTATGACACCAATAATGTTTATGGATGGCTGACGGGGGGCCACAAAATCGGCCTATGCAACAGAGGAATGGCAGGAGATATTTCCGTAATAGACCAGGAAATACTACCAATGACACTGCCACATCTGCAAGTGATAGTGACCAGGGTCCGAGACGAGGCAATCGATACAGGTCTCTCCCTTTGGGCATGAAAACCCGTGCCAAATACCGCGCAGCAGACGGCGGTACAATAGACGAGGGGGCCAGTGGAAGCGGTAACTCCAAAAAAGCACCGGCTTCCAGGAAGAAGTGATTTTCAATCTTTCTACTACACCATTAACCCGTGATGAGGAATTGGTCCTTAAAAAGGGACTAAATTATGTACCTACAACAGCGTTTGATCCATTTATTTGGAAAACTGAGATGTTCAGACTAAACTGCCAATTAAGATTATGTGAACATTTTGGCTCTACAACTACGTCTAATTACCAAGATGCTATTCCTCCTGAACTCAGGAAATTGAAATCAACATCTAGTTTTGATCCCCCGTCGAACAATGCCTCTCTAAAAACCTTTACCCAGTTAGTGGATGCTGCATCAACCGCTGCGGTTGATACTGACCATTCAAGATCTGTAACGGGACACCGCAATCTCTCTAAATCTGAATATCAGGCATTGAAAGATCTTGGTTCCAGGCAAGATATAGTTATACGGGCCGCAGATAAAGGCGGCTCGATTGTGGTCCAGGATCTTATAGATTATAAAGCTGAAATCACCAGGCAGTTATCTGATTCTGCTACATATCGTTTATTGCCATGTGACCCTACTGCTAACTTTAAAAAACAGCTTGATATGTATTTATTACAGTCGGTTGATAGTGGTGTTATTACGAATGAGGTTGCTCGTTTATTAATGACAGAGTTTCCGATTAAGCCACTTTTAAACACCATCCCGAAGATACACAAAGATGGGTTGAAGCCCCCGGGCAGACCTATCATTTCTGCCCGGGGGTCTATTTTTCAGCCCATATCAATCTTTTTGGATACGTATCTTCAACCTTGTGAACAAAAATGCCTCTTTTGTTTTGAAGGATACTACTTCATTACTATTGCAGTTGATGAAATTTGACAAGCTTCCTTCTGATGTGATATTTTCCAGTATTGACGTCAGTTCGCTTTATACCTGCATCCCCCATACAGAGGGTATTGCAGCCACCAGGAAATTGATTACCAACAACATATGGTATAAGGGGCCTGATGTCAATTTCTTCTGTGATTTACTTGAGATGGTACTTTACAAAAATTACTTCTATTATGATGGTAAATTTTACCTCCAGTTAGCTGGTTGTGCGATGGGGTCCTCAGTGGCCCCATCGTACGCGAATGCTTACATGATTACAGTAGAAAATTATATTTTTTTCAGTGACCACAACATTGCTGATGATGTAGTTTATTATGCATGCTACATTGACGACATGTTATTGTTTTGGTCAGGGGGTGTGGAAAAGCTTACATCTGTTATTGATTCACACATCATGAGCAATAGTCCGGTTAAGTTGGTTTGTAAAACGGATCCTTTCTAGTGTAGACTTCTTAGATGTCAGAATACAGAAGTATGGGGGGGGGTCTGAAGACAGCTTTATTTGTGAAACCCACAGACTGCAATACTCTTTTGCAGGCCTCCAGTCATCACCCCATGCCGGTCTCTAGGGGATTACCGTTTTCCCAATTTTTACGTGTACGTCATATATGTAGTGATGGTGATGAGGCCAGTTTAACCCTTGACCATATGGTTGACAAATTTGTGAACAGGGGATATGACAAGAAAGCACTACTGGAGGTTAAGCGCAAAGTTTTGGCAATCCCAAGAGAGACCACCCTTAAAAGTAAAGGCCCTAAGTCTGCCACTAATAAAATTATCTGGCCAAGTAGATTTAATACGGCTAGTGACAAAGTTAGAAGGGCTGTTAAAACATATTGGCCCATTGTTACATCAGATAAAAATCTAGTGAGCCTTAAGGATAAAAATATTATGTGTTGCCATTCGCGAGGTAGGAATCTCTGAGACTTCGTTGTGCACACTGATATAACTGATTTAGGAAAACGTATGGTACCATCCACGTTTTTGGGAAATAGGAAGGTTGGTTGCTTCAAATGTTTGGGCTGTGTAACATGCAGCTACATGCTTACGGGGGATACGATTAAACACCCCTTTTCCAACAAAACATTTAAAATTTATCATCACCTCACTGGTTCGTCCAAATTTGTCATTTATGTGTTCATTTGCCCGTGTGGCAAATACTATGTTGGTAAGACGGACTGTGAGTTCAAAGTCAGGATGGGCCAGCATAGATTTGTCATTAGGGAAGCCATTCTTTCTGGAAAAAGTGAACAGCCAGTAGCCCGGCACTTTGCTATG
The DNA here is from genome assembly GCF_028390025.1 of Pseudophryne corroboree. Lineage (NCBI taxonomy): Eukaryota > Metazoa > Chordata > Amphibia > Anura > Myobatrachidae > Pseudophryne > Pseudophryne corroboree. Next base: position 220,883,365 of record NC_086444.1, on the reverse strand, counting down.
GCGAGACATTCTCCCACTTCACTTAAACATAAAATCATAGATCACGTTCCATTGTCAGCTAGAGGTGGGAATCGATCCAAATTACTTAGGCAGCGTGAGGCCAAATGGATATTTCTGTTGGACACTCTTAGTCCTAAGGGGCTGAATGAAAATAGTGGAATGCATAGTTTCTTATAATGGTAAACGCGAATTTGTGTTGCGCTGTTACCTGTTACATTAGTGTCTAGTAATAATCATATGGTACGGTGCTATTTTCCATTATATATTTATGATACATTGTGTGGACTATGTACTAAAATGTTGCTGTATTTTATTACATTGTGTATAGCTGTTACTATGGTGATTGGGCGCACAGGTGACGTCATTGACCCGCGCACGGCTGAACGGAGGAAGCCGGAGGCGGGAAGCTGCGTGGTGATGGTGAGCACTTATAAATGGTGAGTGTTTTGTTTGTATTGTATATGCCCTGATGAAAAAGCCGTTTGCTTTGAAACGTTGGCTACAAGTTTCATGTGCAGTGTCCTTATTTCTGAGTGCCGCCGTCCACATGGTTCTATTGTTGGGGAGTTGCTATACCCCCCTAACACGGAGGGCAATGGAGAAAGTAACAGGTGTTTATGCGGAGAGTGCCGAGCCCCACGTTGTATACAAGCAAGTACCTTCCTGACAGGATTGTTTTTGCTATGCTCGGGCACCTTGCGGCAATTATTTAAAGGGATCACATTCTTCACGCTGGTTACTATGGACTATGTTTCCAGTGGTTCAGCATAAGGAACTTTGCAGATTTTAACTGTTCCGTGCTGGTTGATTTACACTGTTTGGTGCATTTGTTTCACACAATGGAAGCTGCTAATTTGGTGACTGAAATTCCCTCTAGAATTGTGTTGGAGGTGAGAAATGTGTTATAATTTTCTGATTCAGATGCTGGGAACATCATTTATAAAGAAAAGTTTTTTTCTACCACTAATAATGTTCATGCTCAAGATGTCTGCAGAGATTTGCTGAAGCTTAGAAAGCGAGAAATAGACTTCTATTATCATGGTGCTACCCTCTCAGAATATTTTACATCTAAAATATTGCCTCGAGGGTTTCGGGTTAAAAACATGCCCACAATTGGTCGCCATAATGATGCATTTTGTAAACGCTGGGTTGCCATCCTCAACAAATGCTCCCTGGATTTGATGCTCCTCGTCATTGAGGAATCAACCAGGGAGCATAATGTAACAAAAGCTAAGATCAATGATTTTGAAATGTTGCTTAAAAAGACACTGTTGGATGATAAGTCCTGTGATTGGCTAGATAAGTTACCTACCCAGATAGAAGCATATAAAAATGACCTGCTACGTTATAAACGGGAAAAATTTGCAAAGGTCAATGCAGATTATGACACCAATAATGTTTATGGATGGCTGACGGGGGGCCACAAAATCAGCTTATGCAACAGAGGAATGGCAGGAGATATTTCCGTAATAGACCAGGAAATACTACCAATGACACTGCCACATCTGCAAGTGATAGTGACCAGGGTCCGAGACGAGGCAATCGATACAGGTCTCTCCCTTTGGGCATGAAAACCCGTGCCAAATACCGCGCAGCAGACGGCGGTACAATAGACGAGGGGGCAAGTGAAAGCGGTACCTCCAAAAAAGCATCGGCTTCCAGGAAGAAGTGATTTTCAATCTTTCTACTACACCATTAACCCGTGATGAGGAATTGGTCCTTAAAAAGGGACTAAATTATGTACCTACAACAGCGTTTGATCCATTTATTTGGAAAACTGAGATGTTCAGACTAAACTGCCAATTAAGATTATGTGAACATTTTGGCTCTACAACTACGTCTAATTACCAAGATGCTATTCCTCCTGAACTCAGGAAATTGAAATCAACATCTAGTTTTGATCCCCCGTCGAACAATGCCTCTCTAAAAACCTTTACCCAGTTAGTGGATGCAGCAGTTGATACTGACTATTCAAGATCTGTAACGGGACACCGCAATCTCTCTAAATCTGAATATCAGGCATTGAAAGATCTTGGTTCCAGGCAAGATATAGTTATACGGGCCGCAGATAAAGGCGGCTCGATTGGAGTCCAGGATCTTATAGATTCTAAATCTGAAATCACCAGGCAGTTATCTGATTCTGCTACATATCGTTTATTGCCATGTGACCCTACTGCTAACTTTAAAAAACAGCTTGATATGTATTTATTACAGTTGGTTGATAGTGGTGTTATTACGAATGAGGTTGCTCGTTTATTAATGACGGAGTTTCCGATTAAGCCACTTTTGTACACCATCCCGAAGATACACAAAGATGGGTTGAAGCCCCCGCGCAGACCTATAATTTCTGCCCGGGGGTCTATTTTTCAGCCCAGATCAATCTTTTTGGATACGTATCTTCAACCTTGTGAACAAAAATGCCTCTTTTGTTTTGAAGGATACTACTTCATTACTATTGCAGTTGATGAAATTTGACAAGCTTCCTTCTGATGTGATATTTTCAAGTATTGACGTCAGTTCGCTTTATACCTGCATCCCCCATACAGAGGGTATTGCAGCCACCAGGAAATTGATTACCAACAACATATGGTATAAGGGGCCTGACGTCAATTTCTTCTGTGATTTACTTGAGATGGTACTTTACAAAAATTACTTCTATTATGATGGTAAATTTTACCTCCAGTTAGCTGGTTGTGCGATGGGGTCCTCAGTGGCCCCATCGTACGCGAATGCTTACATGATTACAGTAGAAAATTATATTTTTTTCAGTGACCACAACATTGCTGATGATGTAGTTTATTATGCACGCTACATTGACGACATGTTATTGTTTTGGTCAGGGTGTGTGGAAAAGCTTACAACTGTCATTGATTCATACAACATGAGCAATAGTCCAGTTAAGTTGGTTTGTAAAACGGATCCCTCTAGTGTAGACTTCATAGATGTCAGAATACAGAAGTATGGGGGGGTCTGAAGACAGCTTTATTTGTGAAACCCACAGACTGCAATACTCTTTTGCAGGCCTCCAGTCATCACCCCATGCCGGTCTCTAGGGGATTACCGTTTTCCCAATTTTTACGTGTACGTCGTATATGTAGTGATGGTGATGAGGCCAGTTTAACCCTTGACCATATGGTTGACAAATTTGTGAACAGGGGATATGACAAGAAAGCACTACTGGAGGTTAAGCGCAAAGTTTTGGCAATCCCAAGAGAGACCACCCTAAAAGTAAAGGCCCTAAGTCTTTTCAAAAGGGATGGAAGCTGCGCTCACAGGGAAAGGGGTACCAAAAAGTGCTGCTAAACCTGAAGGCGTCCTACCTCCTATAGTGGAATAATATTTGGAAAGGTTAGCGCGCTGATTGGTGAGTAGGAGGGGTGAATAGATTGGGGTGTTATGAATTGAGTGAAATTTGTAGATATGTGATTGTTCTCTATGTTTTCCCGTGAATGTGTGTGTGAGGTAATGATCACTCTGGGAGGATAAGTACCATATACTTTATTTGTGTATGCGGTGTCCAAAGGCAGTATATAGGCTGTCCTTATATCAGCAACCTCTTTGAGGTGTATTATTGGTTCCTTAGTGTTGTTTGCTCACCACTGTCAGGTATGTCCTGCAGACTACCCTTTACAAGGTATACCTTCCTAATGGTATACAATATAGACCCCAGCTCGGGTGAATGTCAGGTGTACCCTGCGGGTCACCTTTACCATAGGAGTGGTGCGTGCCTATATTCGCTCTGAGACTGGGTGTCAGATGGTACTAACGGTGTATGATCAGTGCGGCGTCCCGCCGGTCTCCTCCGTCTCCTCCTTGTCTGTGTCCCGTCCTGCTGCTTCCGGGTTCGTGCGTCACGTTCAGTGTCACGTGAGCGCTCTGTTTGTGCACAGTTGACACTTTCAACGGAGGAGACCGGCGGCTGCTGGACAGCGCGTGGACCGAAGGAGACAGAAGACACCGAGGACTGGTAGCCTGAGGTGGGGAAAGCAGAGACGCGGCTCACCGGCGGCAGGCAAAAAACCTGCCCCCGGCGGTAAGTCTAAAGACACACAGCCCACGGTCCCACACCTCAGCGCTGCACATAGAGGCTTGATGACAGGCGGGACGCCGCACTGATCATACACCATTAGTACCATCTGACACCCAGTCTCAGAGCGAACATAGGCACGCACCACTCCTATGGTAAAGGTGACCCGCAGGGTACACCTGACATTCACCCGAGCTGGGGTCTATATTGTATACCATTAGGAAGGTATACCTTGTAAAGGGTAGTCTGCAGGACATACCTGACAGTGGTGAGCAAACAACACTAAGGAACCAATAATACACCTCAAAGAGGTTGCTGATATAAGGACAGCCTATATACTGCCTTTGGACACCGCATACACAAATAAAGTATATGGTACTTATCCTCCCAGAGTGATCATTACCTCACACACACATTCACGGGAAAACATAGAGAACAATCACATATCTACAAATTTCACTCAATTCATAACACCCCAATCTATTCACCCCTCCTACTCACCAATCAGCGCGCTAACCTTTCCAAATATTAAGGCCCTAAGCCTGCCACTAATAAAATTATCTGGCCAAGTAGATTTAATACGGCTAGTGACAAAGTTAGAAGGGCTGTTAAAACATATTGGCCCATTGTTACATCAGATAAAAATCTAGTGAGCCTTAAGGATAAAAATATTATGTGTTGCCATTCGCGAGGTAGGAATATCCGAGATTTCGTTGTGCACACTGATATAACTGATTTAGGAAAACGTATGGTACCATCCACATTTTTGGGAAATAGGAAGGTTGGTTGCTTCAAATGTTTGGGCTGTGTAACATGCAGCTACATGCTTACGGGGGATACGATTAAACCCCCTTTTTCCAACAAAACATTTAAAATTTATCATCACCTCACTTGTTCGTCCAAATTTGTCATTTATGTGTTCATTTGCCCGTGTGGCAAATACTATGTTGGTAAGACGGACTGTGAGTTCAAAGTCAGGATGGGCCAGCATAGATTTGCCATTAGGGAAGCCATTCTTTCTGGAAAAAGTGAACAGCCGGTAGCCCGGCACTTTGCTATGGCGAGACATTCTCCCACTTCACTTAAACATAAAATCATAGATCACGTTCCATTGTCAGCTAGAGGTGGGAATCGATCCAAATTACTTAGGCAGCGTGAGGCCAAATGGATATTTCTGTTGGACACTCTTAGTCCTAAGGGGCTGAATGAAAATAGTGGAATGCATAGTTTCTTATAATGGTAAACGCGAATTTGTGTTGCGCTGTTACCTGTTACATTAGTGTCTAGTAATAATCATATGGTACTGTGCTATTTTCCATTATATATTTATGATACATTGTGTGGACTATGTACTAAAACGTTGCTGTATATTATTACGTTGTGTATAGCTGTTACTATGGTGATGGGCGCACAGGTGACGTCATTGCCCGTGCACGGCTGAACGGAGGAAGCCAGAGGCGGGAAGCTGCGTGGTGATGGTGAGCACTTATAAATGGTGAGTGTTTTGTTTGTATTGTATATGCCCTGACGAAAAAGCCGTTTGCTTTGAAACGTTGGCTACAAGTTTCATGTGCAGTGCCCTTATTTCTGAGTGCCGCCGTCCACGTGGTTCTATTGTTGGGGAGTTGCTATACCCCCCTAACACGGAGGGCAATGGAGAAAGTAACAGGTGTTTATGCGGAGAGTACCGAGCCCCACGTTGTATACAAGCAAGTACCTTCCTGACAGGATTGTTTTTGCTATGCTCGGGCACCTTGCGGCAATTATTTAAAGGGCTCACATTCTTCACGCTGGTTACTATGGACTATGTTTCCAGTGGTTCAGCATAAGGAACTTTGCAGCTTTTAACTGTTCCGTGCTGGTTGATTTACACTGTTTGGTGCATTTGTTTCACACAATGGAAGCTGCTAATTTGGTGACTGAAATTTCCTCTAGAATTGTGTTGGAGGTGGGAGATGTGTTATCATTTTCTGATTCAGATACTGGGAACATCATTTATAAAGAAAAGGTTTTTTCTACCACTAATAATGTTCCTGCTCAAGATGTCTGCAGAGATTTGCTGAAGCTTAGAAAGCGAGAAATAGACTTCTATTATTATGGTGCTACCCTCTCAGAATATTTTACATCTAAAATATTGCCTCGAGGGTTTCGGGTTGAAAACATGCCCACAATTGGTCGTCATAATGTTGCATTTTGTAAACGCTGGGTTGCCATCCTCAACAAATGCTCCCTGGATTTGATGCTCCTCGTCATTGAGGAATCAACCAGGGAGCATAATGTAACAAAAGCTAAGATCAATGATTTTGAAATGTTGCATAAAAAGACACTGTTGGATGATAAATCCTGTGATTGGCTAGATAAGTTATCTACCCAGATAGAAGCATATAAAAATGACCTGCTACGTTATAAACGGGAAAAATTTGCAAAGGTCAATGCAGATTATGACACCAATAATGTTTATGGATGGCTGACAGGGGGGCCACAAAATCGGCCTATGCAACAGAGGAATGGCAGGAGATATTTCCGTAATAAACCAGGAAATACTACCAATGACACTGCCACATCTGCAAGTGATAGTGACGAGGGTCCGAGACGAGGCAATCGATACAGGTCTTTCCTTTTGGGCATGAAAACCCGTGCCAAATACTGTGCAGCAGACGGCGGTACAATAGACGAGGGGGCCAGTGGAAGCGGTCCAAAAAAGCACCGGCTTCCAGGAAGAAGTGATTTTCAATCTTTCTACTAGACCATTAACCCGTGATGTGGAATCGGTCCTTAAAAAAGGACTAAATTATGTACCAACAACTGCGTTTGATCCATTTATTTGGAAAACTGAGAAGTTCAGATTAAACCTCCAATTAAGATTACGTGAACATTTTGGCTCTACAACTACGTCTAATTACCAAGATGCTATTCCTCCTGAACTCAGGAAATTGAAATCAACATCTAGTTTTGATCCCCCGTCGAACAATGCCTCTCTAAAAACCTTTACCCAGTTAGTGGATGCAGCGGTTGATACTGACTATTCAAGATCTGTAACGGGACACCGCAATCTCTCTAAATCTGAATATCAGGCATTGAAAGATCTTGGTTCCAGGCAAGATATAGTTATACGGGCCGCAGATAAAGGCGGCTCGATTGTGGTCCAGGATCTTACAGATTATAAATCTGAAATCACCAGGCAGTTATCTGATTCTGCTACATATCGTTTATTGCCATGTGACCCTACTGCTAACTTTAAAAAACAGCTTGATATGTATTTATTACAGTTGGTTGATAGTGGTGTTATTACGAATGAGGTTGCTCATTTATTAATGACGGAGTTTCCGATTAAGCCACTTTTGTACACCATCCCGAAGATACACAAAGATGGGTTGAAGCCCCCGCGCAGACCTATCATTTCTGCCCGGGGGTCTATTTTTCAGCCCAGATCAATCTTTTTGGATACGTATCTTCAACCTTGTGAACAAAAATGCCTCTTTTGTTTTGAAGGATACTACTTCATTACTATTGCAGTTGATGAAATTTGACAAGCTTCCTTCTGATGTGATATTTTCCAGTATTGACGTCAGTTCGCTTTATACCTGCATCCCCCATACAGAGGGTATTGCAGCCACCAGGAAATTGATTACCAACAACATATGGTATAAGGGGCCTGACGTCAATTTCTTCTGTGATTTACTTGAGATGGTACTTTACAAAAATTACTTCTATTATGATGGTAAATTTTACCTCCAGTTAGCTGGTTGTGCGATGGGGTCCTCAGTGGCCCCATTGTACGCGAATGCTTACATGATTACAGTAGAAAATTATATTTTTTTCAGTGACCACAACATTGCTGATGATGTCGTTTATTATGCACGCTACATTGACGACATGTTATTGTTTTGGTCAGGGTGTGTGGAAAAGCTTACAACTGTTATTGATTCACACAACATGAGCAATAGTCCAGTTAAGTTGGTTTGTAAAACGGATCCCTCTAGTGTAGACTTCTTAGATGTCAGAATACAGAAGTATTGGGGGGGGTCTGAAGACAGCTTTATTTGTGAAACCCACAGACTGCAATACTTTTTTGCAGGCCTCCAGTCATCACCCCATGCCGGTCTCTAGGGGATTACCGTTTTCCCAATTTTTACGTGTACGTCGTATATGTAGTGATGGTGATGAGGCCAGTTTAACCCTTGACCATATGGTTGACAAATTTGTGAACAGGGGATATGACAAGAAAGCACTACTGGAGGTAAAGCGCAAAGTTTTGGCAATCCCAAGAGAGACCACCCTTAAAAGTAAAGGCCCTAAGTCTTTTCAAAAGGGATGTAAGCTGCGCTCACAGGGAAAGGGGTACCAAAAAGTGCTGCTAAACCTGAAGGCGTCCTACCTCCTATAGTGGAATAATATTTGGAAAGGTTAGCGCGCTGATTGGTGAGTAGGAGGGGTGAATAGATTGGGGTGTTATGAATTGAGTGAAATTTGTAGATATGTGATTGTTCTCTATGTTTTCCCGTGAATGTGTGTGTGAGGTAATGATCACTCTGGGAGGATAAGTACCATATACTTTATTTGTGTATGCGGTGTCCAAAGGCAGTATATAGGCTGTCCTTATATCAGCAACCTCTTTGAGGTGTATTATTGGTTCCTTAATGTTGTTTGCTCACCACTGTCAGGTATGTCCTGCAGACTACCCTTTACAAGGTATACCTTCCTAATGGTATACAATATAGACCCCAGCTCGGGTGAATGTCAGGTGTACCCTGCGGGTCACCTTTACCATAGGAGTGGTGCGTGCCTATGTTCGCTCTGAGACTGGGTGTCAGATGGTACTAACGGTGTATGATCAGTGCGGTGTCCCGCCGGTCTCCTCCGTCTCCTCCTTGTCTGTGTCCCGTCCTGCTGCTTCCGGGTTCGTGCGTCACGTTCAGTGTCACGTGAGCGCTCTGTTTGTGCACAGTTGACACTTTCAACGGAGGAGACCGGCGGCCGCTGGACAGCGCGCGGACCGAAGGAGACAGAAGACACCGAGGACTGGTAGCCTGAGGTGGGGAAAGCAGAGACGCGGCTCACCGGCGGCAGGCAAAAAAACTGCCCCCGGCGGTATGTCTAAAGACACACAGTCCACGGTCCCACACCTCAGCGCTGCACATAGAGGCTTGATGACAGGCGGGACGCCGCACTGATCATACACCATTAGTACCATCTGACACCCAGTCTCAGAGCGAACATAGGCACGCACCACTCCTATGGTAAAGGTGACCCGCAGGGTACACCTGACATTCACCCGAGCTGGGGTCTATATTGTATACCATTAGGAAGGTATACCTTGTAAAGGGTAGTCTACAGGACATACCTGACAGTGGTGAGCAAACAACACTAAGGAACCAATAATACACCTCAAAGAGGTTGCTGATATAAGGACAGCCTCTATACTGCCTTTGGACACCGCATACACAAATAAAGTATATGGTACTTATCCTCCCAGAGTGATCATTACCTCACACACACATTCACGGGAAAACATAGAGAACAATCACATATCTACAAATTTCACTCAATTCATAACACCCCAATCTATTCACCCCTCCTACTAACCAATCAGTGCGCTAACCTTTCCAAATATTAAGGCCCTAAGTCTGCCACTAATAAAATTATCTGGCCAAGTAGATTTAATACGGCTAGTGACAAAGTTAGAAGGGCTGTTAAAACATATTGGCCCATTGTTACATCAGATAAAAATCTAGTGAGCCTTAAGGATAAAAATATTATGTGTTGCCATTCGCGAGGTAGGAATATCCGAGACTTCGTTGTGCACACTGATATAACTGATTTAGGAAAACGTATGGTACCATCCACATTTTTGGGAAAAAGGAAGGTTGGTTGCTTCAAATGTTTGGGCTGTGTAACATGCAGCTACATGCTTACGGGGGATACGATTAAAGACCCCTTTTCCAACAAAACATTTAAAATTTATCATCACCTCACTTGTTCGTCCAAATTTGTCATTTATGTGTTCATTTGCCCGTGTGGCAAATACTATGTTGGTAAGACGGACTGTGAGTTCAAAGTCAGGATGGGCCAGCATAGATTTGCCATTAGGGAAGCCATTCTTTCTGGAAAAAGTGAACAGCCGGTAGCCCGGCACTTTGCTATGGCGAGACATTCTCCCACTTCACTTAAACATAAAATCATAGATCACGTTCCATTGTCAGCTAGAGGTGGGAATCGATCCAAATTACTTAGGCAGCGTGAGGCCAAATGGATATTTCTGTTGGACACTCTTAGTCCTAAGGGGCTGAATGAAAATAGTGGAATGCATAGTTTCTTACAATGGTAAACGCGAATTTGTGTTGCGCTGTTACCTGTTACATTAGTGTCTAGTAATAATCATATGGTACTGTGCTATTTTCCATTATATATTTATGATACATTGTGTGGACTATGTACTAAAACGTTGCTGTATATTATTACGTTGTGTATAGCTGTTACTATGGTGATGGGCGCACAGGTGATGTCATTGCCCGTGCACGGCTGAACGGAGGAAGCCGGAGGCGGGAAGCTGCATGGTGATGGTGAGCACTTATAAATGGTGAGTGTTTTGTTTGTTATTGTATATGCCCTGACGAAAAAGCTGTTTGCTTTGAAACGTTGGCTACAAGTTTCATGTGCAGTGTCCTTATTTCTGAGTGCCGCCGTCCACGTGGTTCTATTGTTGGGGAGTTGCTATACCCCCCTAACACGGAGGGCAATGGAGAAAGTAACAGGTGTTTATGCGGAGAGTACCGAGCCCCACGTTGTATACAAGCAAGTACCTTCCTGACAGGATTGTTTTTGCTATGCTCGGGCACCTTGCGGCAATTATTTAAAGGGCTCACATTCTTCACGCTGGTTACTATGGACTATGTTTCCAGTGGTTCAGCATAAGGAACTTTGCAGCTTTTAACTGTTCCGTGCTGGTTGATTTACACTGTTTGGTGCATTTGTTTCACACAATGGAAGCTGCTAATTTGGTGACTGAAATTCCCTCTAGAATTGTGTTGGAGGTGGGAGATGTGTTATCATTTTCTGATTCAGATACTGGGAACATCATTTATAAAGAAAAGGTTTTTTCTACCACTAATAATGTTCCTGCTCAAGATGTCTGCAGAGATTTGCTGAAGCTTAGAAAGCGAGAAATAGACTTCTATTATCATGGTGCTACCCTCTCAGAATATTTTACATCTAAAATATTGCCTCGAGGGTTTCGGGTTGAAAACATGCCCACAATTGGTCGTCATAATGTTGCATTTTGTAAACACTGGGTTGCCATCCTCAACAAATGCTCCCTGGATTTGATGCTCCTCGTCATTGAGGAATCAACCAGGGAGCATAATGTAACAAAAGCTAAGATCAATGATTTTGAAATGTTGCATAAAAAGACACTGTTGGATGATAAATCCTGTGATTGGCTAGATAAGTTATCTACCCAGATAGAAGCATATAAAAATGACCTGCTACGTTATAAACGGGAAAAATTTGCAAAGGTCAATGCAGATTATGACACCAATAATGTTTATGGATGGCTGACAGGGGGGCCACAAAATCGGCCTATGCAACAGAGGAATGGCAGGAGATATTTCCGTAATAAACCAGGAAATACTACCAATTACACTGCCACATCTGCAAGTTATAGTGACGAGGGTCCGAGACGAGGCAATCAATACAGGTCTCTCCTTTTGGGCATGAAAACCCGTGCCAAATACCGTGCAGCAGACGGCGGTACAATAGACGAGGGGGCCAGTGGAAGCGGTCCAAAAAAGCACCGGCTTCCAGGAAGAAGTGATTTTCAATCTTTCTACTACACCATTAACCCGTTATGTGGAATCGGTCCTTAAAAAAGGACTAAATTATGTACCAACAACTGCATTTGATCCATTTATTTGAAAAACTGAGAAGTTCAGATTAAACCTCCAATTAAGATTACGTGAACATTTTGGCTCTACAACTACGTCTAATTACCAAGATGCTATTCCTCCTGAACTCAGGAAATTGAAATCAACATCTAGTTTTGATCCCCCGTCGAACAATGCCTCTCTAAAAACCTTTACCCGGTTAGTGGATGCAGCGGTTGATACTGACCATTCAAGATCTGTAACGGGACACCGCAATCTCTCTAAATCTGAATATCAGGCATTGAAAGATCTTGGTTCCAGGCAAGATATAGTTATACGGGCCGCAGATAAAGGCGGCTCGATTGTGGTCCAGGATCTTATAGATTATAAAGCTGAAATCACCAGGCAGTTATCTAATTCTGCTACATATCGTTTATTGCCATGTGACCCTACTGCTAACTTTAAAAAACAGCTTGATATGTATTTATTACAGTTGGTTGATAGTGGTGTTATTACGAATGAGGTTGCTCGTTTATTAATGACGGAGTTTCCGATTAAGCCACTTTTGTACACCATCCCGAAGATACACAAAGATGGGTTGAAGCCCCCAGGCAGACCTATCATTTCTGCCCGGGGGTCTATTTTTCAGTCCATATCAATCTTTTTGGATACGTATCTTCAACCTTGTGTACAAAATGCCTCTTTTGTTTTGAAGGATACTACTTCATTACTATTGCAGTTGATGAAATTTGACAAGCTTCCTTCTGATGTGATATTTTCCAGTAATGACGTCAGTTCGCTTTATACCTGCATCCCCCATACAGAGGGTATTGCTGCCACCAGGAAATTGATTACCAACAACATATGGTATAAGGGGCCTGACATCAATTTCTTCTGTGATTTACTTGAGATGGTACTTTATAAAAATTACTTCTATTATGATGGTAAATTTTACCTCCAGTTAGCTGGTTGTGCGATGGGGTCCTCAGTGGCCCCATCGGACGCGAATGCTTACATGATTACAGTAGAAAATTATATTTTTTTCAGTGACCACAACATTGCTGATGATGTAGTTTATTATGCACGCTACATTGACGACATGTTATTGTTTTGGTCAGGGGGTGTGGAAAAGCTTACATCTGTTATTGATTCACACAACATGAGTAATAGTCCGGTTAAGTTGGTTTGTAAAACGGATCCCTCTAGTGTAGACTTCTTAGATGTCAGAATACAGAAGTATGGGGGGGGGGGGGTCTGAAGACAGCTTTATTTGTGAAACCCACAGACTGCAATACTCTTTTGCAGGCCTCCAGTCATCACCCCATGCCGGTCTCTAGGGGATTACTGTTTTCCCAATTTTTACGTGTACGTCGTATATGTAGTGATGGTGATGAGGCCAGTTTAACCCTTGACCATATGGTTGACAAATTTGTGAACAGGGGATATGACAAGAAAGCACTACTGGAGGTTAAGCGCAAAGTTTTGGCAATCCCAAAAGAGACCACCCTTAAAAGTAAAGGCCCTAAGTCTGCCACTAATAAAATTATCTGGCCGAGTAGATTTAATATGGCTAGTGACAAAGTTAGAAGGGCTGTTAAAACATATTGGCCCATTGTTACATCAGATAAAAATCTAGTGAGCCTTAAGGATAAAAATATTATGTGTTGCCATTCGCGAGGTAGGAATATCTGAGACTTCGTTGTGCACACTGATATAACTGATTTAGGAAAACGTATGGTACCATCCACATTTTTGGGAAATAGGAAGGTTGGTTGCTTCAAATGTTTGGGCTGTGTAACATGCAGCTACATGCTTACGGGGGATACGATTAAACACCCCTTTTCCAACAAAACATTTAAAATTTATCATCACCTCACTTGTTCGTCCAAATTTGTCACTTATGTGTTAATTTGCCCTTGTGGCAAATACTATGTTGGTAAGACGGACTGTGAGTTCAAAGTCAGGATGGGCCAGCATAGATTTGCCATTAGGGAAGCCATTCTTTCTGAAAAAGTGAACAGCCGGTAGCCCGGCACTTTGCTATGGCGAGACATTCTCCCACTTCACTTAAACATAAAATCATAGATCACGTTCCATTGTCAGCTAGAGGTGGGAATCGATCCAAATTACTTAGGCAGCGTGAGGCCAAATGGATATTTCTGTTGGTCACTCTTAGTCTCTTAGTCCTAAGGGGCTGAATGAAAATAGTGGAATGCATAGTTTCTTATAATGGTAAACGCGAATTTGTGTTGCGCTGTTACCTGTTACATTAGTGTCTAGTAATAATCATATGGTACGGTGCTATTTTCCATTATATATTTATGATACATTGTGTGGACTATGTACTAAAACGTTGCTGTATTTTATTACGTTGTGTATAGCTGTTACTATGGTGATGGGCACACAGGTGACGTCATTGACCCGCGCACGGCTGAACGGTGGAAGCCGGAGGCGGGAAGCTGTGTGGTGATGGTGAGCATTTATAAATGGTGAGTGTTTTGTTTGCATTGTATATGGCCTGATGAAAAAGTCATTTGCTTTGAAACGTTGGCTACAAGTTTCATGTGCAGTGTCCTTATTTCTGAGTGCCGCCGTCCACGTGGTTCTATATATATATATATATATATATATAAATCTTTTTATCTATGGAAACTGATTGGTGAGTGCCCTCTATTTGAGACCCTCATTAGGGTCTTGAAGATAACCTGGTATATATATATATATATATATATATATATACATACAGTATACTGTATATATATACATATATATATATATACACAGTATACTGTATATACTGCATACATCACTAAAGATTACATCTGTAAAATACTCCACAAAAGTTCTATTTAAAAATTCATATTTATCACAATGGACCAGTTAATATTTAAATATGTGTCTTGGAAAAACACATGAAGGAATACACCTGTGTGCTTGGTAGGTATTATAAAATGTATAGGATTGGGAGAGCCTCCATACTAGCGTCTGTCCTCCAGTAACTCACCACTACTGTGTATCATTCTCTCTCTGGCTAATTGGAAGTATAGCAAATACCTCTAGACCATGTATCTGTTATGATTCCAGCACTCCTGGCCAGAGGAGATCTTATGATAATGACCGGAGCACTGGAATGGAATGCTGGGAACGGGAGCAGGAAAGAATAATAGCCCCTGGTGCCCTAACTCTGTTGTCTCACCCGTGCTATCGGAAATCCCTTGCGAGACTATGGTTTCTTGAGCCCTTGGCAGCCGCGTTTGAAGGGCGGATTATGTCTGCCCAACTCCGATGCCCCCTGGTCTTAATGAGAGACAAAGGGAAATCCGAGGCAGGATGATAACAAGAGGACCTCTAGCTAACAACAAGCCAGGGGCTACGAGCTAACTAAAAAACCTAAAGTATGTGCGGAAAAACCGCCAGGGAAAGGACAACCAAAATCCACTTGTCCAATACTCCTACCCGGCACCGCCGGATACCAGAGTGGACCTGTGGAAGCGGAACCCTCCGCAAAATGCTCCAAACACAAATAATAAAGGGTAAAGCGGCCGAGCCGCTACACACGGCAGAGCCGCGACTCACGAACACCACTGGATGTTAAACGATGATCGGTCAGGACTCCAGGGACGAGATGATAACTCCCGAGTACAGGACTTCAGAGGACTGGAACGACCGGATACAGCAAGACTGGAAACAGACTCTCAGCAACCAAAGACAGCATGCAGGAAGCTATTACCGGCGTCTGTGAGAAGCCCTGAGAGTGTATTTAAACAGGAGTCCTCCAATCAGCTGCTGACAGAGCTGATTAGAATGAATGCCATGCAGCTGCCTTGCTGCACGGCCAGAGATCAGGTGCACCTATTAATTAAACAGGACCCAGCAATGGGGAACGCGGTCCGCCAGTGGCGTCCCTGTTGCTAGGGTCCGTGCGGCTCAGCGCGCCCGGCGTCTAGCGTTGCTAGGGAGCCGGCGGCTGTACGCGCACGGCGGACGAGCGGACCCCGGCGCCTAACAGTACCCCCCCTTGAGGAGGGGTCAAGGAACCCCTAAAGCCAGGTTTCCGAGGAAATTCCCGAAAAAATGCCCTCTTGAGCCTCGGGGCATGAAGATCCTTATCCAAGACCCAAGACCTTTCCTCCGGACCATAGCCTCTCCAGTGCACCAGAAAATAAAGCCGGCCCCGGGACAATTTGGAATCGAGAACCTTCTCCACCAAGAACTCCTGTTGTCCCTGTACATCCACCGGAGATCTACCCTGAGAGATCCTCCTTGGAAATCTACTGGAAGAAACGTATAGTTTCAACAGGGAGCAATGAAACGTATTTCCAATCCTAAGAGATCTTGGTAAACGTAACCGGAAGGCAACTGGGTTGACTCTTTTAATAATAAGAAATGGCCCAATAAATTTGGGTCCCAATCTAGCCGAGGATTGTCGAAGCCTGATGTTACGAGTCGACAACCATACCCTATCTCCCACCTTAAAAGTGCAAGGACGTCGGAGCCGGTCAGAAAATTTCTTCTCTCGAAAGGCCGCTTTTCTGAGAGCAAGGTGCACTTTTTTCCAAATGGCTCTGAGATGGGAGGTTAAGGTTAGCGGGGAGACTGAGGAATGATGAAAAAAAGAATTAGCTCTTGGGTGAAAACCAAAAACTGAAAAGAATGGAGACACTTTAGTGGAGGAATGACAGGAATTATTGTAAGCAAACTCCGCCAACGGAAGAAACTCGGACCAATCATTCTGGAGTTTGGCTGAATACAAACGCAAATACTGTTTCAATGATTGGTTAACTCGCTCGGTTTGCCCGTTGGATTGTGGGTGGTAACCGGCTGTTAACGACAATTTCATCTTTAATGAAGCACAAAAACACTTCCAGAATTGTGCGATGAATTGTGGACCCCGATCAGAAACAATATCAGTAGGCAACCCATGAAGTCTGAAAACATAACGGAGAAACAAAACTGCCAACCCTTGGGCAGATGGCAGTCGGGGAAGAGCAATGAAATGAGCCATCTTGCTAAAACGGTCCACTACCACCCATATGACTCGGAATCCGGCTGAAAGGGGAAGGTCTACCACAAAATCCATGGAAATATGAGACCATGGCCTGAGAGGGACATTTAAGGGCATAAGTTGCCCGATAGGCAAGGAACGGGGAACCTTATGCTGTGCACAAACCTGACATGAAAAAACAAACTCCTTAACGTCTTTAGAAAGACCAGGCCACCATACTGAGCGGGAGACTAACTCCAAAGTCTTAGAGATTCCCGGATGCCCGGAAACTTTGTTATCATGGAATTCAGTCAAAACAGTAGCTCTCAAAAACTCAGGGACGTAAAGACGACCAGCAGGAGTATTTCCAGGAGCTTGGTGTTGAAGCTGTTTTAACTGGGTAAATAAATCTTGTGTGAGGCCTGCCCAAATGACCGAAGATGGAAGTATGGGAGTAACAGGACTGTTATTGTGAACCGGAAGAAAACTGCGTGACAGGGCATCAGCCTTGGTATTCCTGGAACCAGGCCTGAAAGTGATTATGAATTTGAAACGAGTAAAAAATAAAGCCCAACGTGCCTGCCGGGCATTAAGCCGCTTAGCTGATTCGATGTATTGCAGGTTTTTATGGTCAGTCAATACTGAAATGGTATGTTTTGCTCCCTCCAGCCAATGCCTCCACTCCTCGAAAGCCCACTTTATCGCCAGTAACTCCCGATTACCAACGTCATAGTTGGATTCAGCGGAGGAGAATTTCCTGGACATAAAGGCACAAGGATGTAACTCCAGAGACTCCGGATCCTTTTGAGAAAGGATAGCCCCCACTCCAACCTCCGAGGCATCAACCTCCACAACAAAGGGCAATTCCGGATTGGGATGTCTGAGGACTGGAGCCGAGACAAAGGCTTGTTTCAAGGCCCGAAAGGACAACTCTGCTTCACGCGACCAGTTGGTAGGATCCGCTCCTTTCTTTGTCAGAGCTACAATGGGAGCAACCAGGTCAGAAAAAGAATGAATGAACCTCCTATAATAATTCGCAAACCCTAAAAAGCACTGAATTGCTTTTAAATTGGTGGGTTGCGCCCAACTAAGGATGGCCTGGAGCTTCTTTGGTTCCATGGAAAATCCCTGAGGGGAAATAATGTACCCTAAAAAAGATACCTCCGTGACATGAAACTCACACTTCTCCAGCTTGGCATATAAATGATTTTCACGTAACTTCTGAAGAACCAGACGCACCTGGGTAACATGTTGTTCCATTGATTAAGAATAAATCAGGATGTCGTCTAAGTAAACGACCACGAATTTCCCTAGGAAGTCATGGAGCACATCATTAATGAGGTCTTGAAAAACTGCTGGAGCATTGGACAAGCCGAACGGCATCACCAGGTACTCGTAGTGACCTGACTGAGTACTGAAGGCCGTCTTCCACTCATCTCCAGATTTGATTCGGATGAGGTTGTACGCTCCTCTAAGGTCAATTTTAGAAAAAATCACAGCCGAACGTAGCTGATCAAAGAGTACAGATATCAGCGGCAAAGGATAAGTGTTTTTAACTGAGATCTTATTCAGGGCTCTAAAGTCAATGCAAGGTCTAAGCGAGCCATCCTTTTTCTCCACAAAGAAGAAACCTGCACTTAAAGGAGATTTTGATGGTCTAATAAATCCTTTCCCTAGGCTCTCCTTAACATAATCATTCATGGCCGCAGTTTCTGGCCCGGATAAAGCATATAATCTTCCCTTTGGTAATGCGGCACCAGGAATAAGCTCAATAGCACAATCATACGGCTGATGAGGAGGCAGAATGTCCGCATTGCCTTTGGAGAACACATCAGCAAACTCCTGGTATTCCACAGGAATGGCAGCTGCTACTCTGACTGGAAACGTAATACATTCCCTATCACAAAAGGTACCCCATTGTGAAATCTCCCCCGACCGCCAATCAATGGTGGGATTATGAAAGGCCAGCCAAGGGTGACCCAGAACTACTGGAACTGCTGGGCAATGAGTAAGGAAGAACTCGATTTTTTCAGAATGTAGAGCTCCTACTGTAAGTAATACAGGGGGTGTACGTAGAGAAATAACCCCATTGGACAGTGGACTCCCATCTAAGCCATGCATGGTGACACACCTACCCAAAGGTAACTGAGGAATGCCTAAGGCCTTAGCCCAAGTTAAATCCATAAAGTTTCCTGCAGCTCCACTGTCAACAAAAGCTGACACCGAAGAACTGAGGCTGCCAAAGGAAACTTTAACTGGGACTAAAAGGGAGTTATTCGAGGAGATAAGCTGCAGACCTAGGTGAACCCCCTAACAATTCACCTGGTCAAAGCGTTTCCCGACTTGTTCAGACAATTACGAGAAAAATGTCCCTTACCCCCACAGTACAGGCAAAGACCAGAATTTTGCCTTTTGGCTCTTTCTTCAGGAGACAGCCGGGAGAGACCCATCTGCATGGGCTCCTCTACGTCCTCAGGAATGGAATATACACACGGACTTGACCTTACAGGTGCTCCTTTTTCAGCCCTCCGCTCTCTGAGACGACGATCTATCTTAATAGAAAGCTCCATGAGCTTATCGAGAGTCTCAGGAGCGGGGTACTGAAGGAGACTGTCTTTTATCGACTCTGATAAGCCGAGGCGAAACTGACTGCGCAGGGCTGGGTCATTCCAGCCACAGTTGTTCGACCAACGGCGAAACTCCGTACAATAAACCTCCGCAGGATTTCTACCCTGTCTGAGAGCGCGCAACTGACTTTCAGCGGACGCCTCTCTATCAGGGTCATCATACAAGAGCCCTAAAGACCCAAAAAAAGCGTCCACTGACAACAATGCCGGATCCTCTGCTTTTAAACCAAATGCCCAGGTCTGAGGATCCCCCTGGAGCAAAGAAATAATAATCCCGACCCGCTGAGATTCAGTACCCGAGGAAATCGGTCTTAAACGAAAATAAAGTTTACAGGATTCTTTAAAATTAAAAAACTCTTTCCTATCACCAGAAAAACGGTCAGGCAAATGTATCTTTGGTTCAGGAACTACCTTCGGGGAAGCTCGCAAAAGATCTTCTTGCGACTTCACCCGAAGAGAAAGATCCTGAACCATCTGAGTAAGTTATTGAATCTGGCTGACTAAGAGCTGACCAGGATTTGGCCCTAAACCTGTAGGATTCATGAGGCCGATAAACTCTCACAAAACTGAATAAGAAAAAATTAAATCCTGTTTAATTTAAAGTTTTGGTATGGCCGGTAATAATGTTATGATTCCAGCACTCCTGGCCAGAGGAGATCTTATGATAATGACCGGAGCACTGGAATGGAATGCTGGGAACGGGAGCAGGAAAGAATAATAGCCCCTGGCGCCCTAACTCTGTTGTCTCACCCGTGCGATCGGAAATCCCTTTGCTAGACTATGGTTTCTTGAGCCCATAGCAGCGGCGTTTGAAGGGCGGATTATGTCTGCCCAACTCCGATGCCCCCTGGTCTTAATGAGAGACAAAGGGAAATCCGAGGCAGGATGATAACAAGAGGACCTCTAGCTAACAACAGGCCAGGGGCTACGAGCTAACTAAAAAACCTAAAGTATGTGCGGAAAAACCGCCAGGGAAAAGGACAACCAAAATCCACTTGTCCAATACTCCTACCCGGCACCGCCGGATACCAGAGTGGACCTGTGGAAGCGGAACCCTCCGCAAAATGCTCCAAACACAAATAATAAAGGGTAAAGCGGCCGAGCCGCTACACACGGCAGAGCCGCGACTCACGAACACCACTGGATGTTAAACGGTGATCGGTCAGGACTCCATGGACGAGATGATAACTCCCGAGTACAGGACTTCAGAGGACTGGAACGACCGGATACAGCAAGACTGGAAACAGACTCTCAGCAACCAAAGACAGCATGCAGGAAGATATTACCGGCGTCTGTGAGAAGCCCTGAGAGTGTATTTAAACAGGAGTCCTCCAATCAGCTGCTGACAGAGCTGATTAGAATGAATGCCATGCAGCTGCCTTGCTGCACGGCCAGAGATCAGGTGCACCTATTAATTAAAAGATATTTAATAAAAAAATATACCAATAAATCAGTATACTTTTTCTCCGGGCGCTTTAACAGGGCTGTCTTCCTAAAGCAGCTGTTAAATAAGGTGATAGTCAGTCACCACATGAAGCAAAACAAAACAATAAATAAACAGCGCTACCAGGTGTTGGTATTCAAATCAATGTATAAAATTTAATATAAACGAATTAATATAATAAACAAATATTAAAATCAAATAAATATAACAAGCCTCATAAGCCAGTAATATGACCAAAGGACATTTTCTATGGACTCGTGTAAGGGCCAGGTGATAGTAGGATTGTTCCAATGCTTTATAACATCATATCCTGCATGGATTACCAAATGATAATTACCGGATCCTAAGTGGAAGATGGCAGGGTATTCCACCTAGCGCGGTGATGATGGTTCTGTCCTGCGCAAATATGGATGGTGGTTCTCCCTTTTTGTTAAATGTCCACATGCATGGATCGGTCTCCGGATGAATGGGTGTTGGATGGGTCAGAGCTCTGAAGACCACTGCGGGTCGTCCCAAACATTTATATCCAATTTTTAGGAAAGGCAATGGATGATCAATTCCATAGACTCTCTGGCCTTGGCGATGTCCTGGTCATAGGCTGGCAACCTAACGCGTTTCACTGTCTGTTTGGCAGCTTTATCAAAGGTAGTGTACTAGAGGCTTACTTCCCCTTATATAGGGGATTTAATAAAGAAATGACCAGCACCTGAATAAACATTAATTACATAAATTTATTTAAAACAATCTCATATTCTCTGAGGAGCAGCAGGAGAGCAGACTATATAATAATCTTATATTTCAATTAAAAAACAAAATTCATAAACTACTTTAAAAAGGACTTTTTTATCCAACCTATTCAAACAAACGATCATGTGATCCTAGGCACATGACCGCTCTATCCCTTCTTATTGGCTATTAAACATAACAAATCCCGTTGCTATAGCAACTCAGGAATCCCCACTCAGGCTTCCGGATAATTATGCCCATATTTGGACATCCGGCGGCGTCATACTTCCGGTCACGTGTTTACAATCACGTGATCGGACACATTACCATGACAACTACGTAACCCCGGATGTCCATATCTCCACTTATGCAACCGGTGACGTCATATTTCCGGTCACGTGTTTACGATCACATGATCGGAACATGATTCATGACGTTTTAGACCTTGAAGCCTTTATTTCTACCATGAATCTACAAAGCACCAGTATCAACCCTCCAAACACGTGGGCACAGTCACATGATCGGACGGAGACCCATGATGTAATTGTAATCACGTGATGGGGCCGCAACATATAACAGAAAAAATAGCCCTTTTTATCCTTTACAGGACTTACAGTAAATCGTCTACCTATTCATAAACTATTCCAATTTATAAAATTATATGGACCATAAACAGCAACAAGCATAACATGCATATATATTTATTTTCTGATCCTACTGATGCATTCTGGAAAAATAATAATAATAATAATAATAATAATAATAAAAATAATAATAATTATAACCAAAAAATATAAAAAAAACATATATATATTAATAAATAATAATAAATAAATAAATAAAATCCCAAAGTCAAGAAACAACTTTCTGCATTCTAGATATCTATATAAAACATGAGCAACACCGAATGCCATATGCATAAATATTTTCTGATCCCATTCCAAATAATATTTATTTTACCTAGACAAATTTATAGAAAAGTTTCCATTTCTAAACATTAATAATGTTTCTTTCTTAACAAATATTTAGGATCTATATAAATATATAACCAAACCACATAATGAAATTGACTAAGGCCCAAAACTAGTCTATCATAGGACCGAATTAAGTTCCATTGCTTCGTTCAAACCATGGGGATGTAAGGAATTAAGCTTAAATATCCAGTAGATCTCTTGTTTACACAGGGTTTTAAACCTGTCACCTTAGATCCTAAATATTTGTTAAGAAAGAAACATTATTAATGTTTAGAAATGGAAACTTTTCTATAAATTTGTTTAGGTAAAATAAATATTATTTGGAATGGGATCAGAAAATATTTATGCATATGGCATTCGGTGTTGCTCATGTTTTATATAGATATCTAGAATGCAG
Organism: Pseudophryne corroboree; assembly: GCF_028390025.1. NCBI lineage: Eukaryota > Metazoa > Chordata > Amphibia > Anura > Myobatrachidae > Pseudophryne > Pseudophryne corroboree. The sequence goes on along the minus strand of NC_086444.1, from coordinate 220,860,324 downwards.
AAAGTTGTTTCTTGACTTTGGGATTTTATTTATTTATTTATTATTATTTATTAATATATATATGTTTTTTTTATATTTTTTGGTTATAATTATTATTATTTTTATTATTATTATTATTATTATTATTATTATTTTTCCAGAATGCATCAGTAGGATCAGAAAATAAATATATATGCATGTTATGCTTGTTGCTGTTTATGGTCCATATAATTTTATAAATTGGAATAGTTTATGAATAGGTAGACGATTTACTGTAAGTCCTGTAAAGGATAAAAAGGGCTATTTTTTCTGTTATATGTTGCGGCCCCATCACGTGATTACAATTACATCATGGGTCTCCGTCCGATCATGTGACTGTGCCCACGTGTTTGGAGGGTTGATACTGGTGCTTTGTAGATTCATGGTAGAAATAAAGGCTTCAAGGTCTAAAACGTCATGAATCATGTTCCGATCATGTGATCGTAAACACGTGACCGGAAATATGACGTCACCGGTTGCATAAGTGGAGATATGGACATCCGGGGTTACGTAGTTGTCATGGTAATGTGTCCGATCACGTGATTGTAAACACGTGACCGGAAGTATGACGCCGCCGGATGTCCAAATATGGGCATAATTATCCGGAAGCCTGAGTGGGGATTCCTGAGTTGCTATAGCAACGGGATTTGTTATGTTTAATAGCCAATAAGAAGGGATAGAGCGGTCATGTGCCTAGGATCACATGATCGTTTGTTTGAATAGGTTGGATAAAAAAGTCCTTTTTAAAGTAGTTTATGAATTTCGTTTTTTAATTGAAATATAAGATTATTATATAGTCTGCTCTCCTGCTGCTCCTCAAAGAATATGAGATTGTTTTAAATAAATTTATGTAATTAATGTTTATTCAGGTGCTGGTCATTTCTTTATTAAATCTCCTATATAAGGGGAAGTAAGCCTCTAGTACACTACCTTTGATAAAGCTGCCAAACAGACAGTGAAACGCGTTAGGTTGCCAGCCTATGACCAGGACATCGCCAAGGCCAGAGAGTCTATGGAATTGATCATCCATTGCCTTTCCTAAAAATTGGATATAAATGTTTGGGACGACCCGCAGTGGTCTTCAGAGCTCTGACCCATCCAACACCCATTCATCCGGAGACCGATCCATGCATGTGGACATTTAACAAAAAGGGAGAACCACCATCCATATTTGCGCAGGACAGAACCATCATCACCGCGCTAGGTGGAATACCCTGCCATCTTCCACTTAGGAT